>NW_015659405.1:109955-122786 GCF_001515625.1 Sinocyclocheilus rhinocerous | reverse complement strand
CTAGAGTGAGCGGAGGCCGGCTTGAGTGAGCGGATATCGTCCTCTTTTGGAAGACCAAACAAAGTAGTTTCGCTTTCACAACAAAACACACAGCGCCTTCACGACATGGCGGTGGCGGCAACAACAATACTACAGCGAGAATCAAAGTTACGCCTTCTTTCTTTGCGTGAACATTTGGGCGGCGTTATGCAAATCTTCCCACATAGTGATGTAGAGATGTGGGGGCGTGTTAGAACGAGCCGTTTTGTGGCTGACTCTTAACTTTTATAAAGAATATCTCTTTGGATTTGAGACTTTAGTCTTTGCAACTTAACAGATCTTCTTTATGCACCAAGAGCTTGTAACACTCCAAAGAGAAAAGAAAAATTTTTATCGCATCATATGACCCCTTTAACTAAACAATGATTGGTCTTTGAGTCTAAACAATATTTTTGGTGGAATATAACTTTAAAAAAAATACCATGCATGTTATAACAGATACATTGGGGGAGTCTGTTTCAGTTGTCAGTGAATATGAAACTAGAATCTATTCTTGCTTCTGTTATTGAGAAATGTGAACATGTTTTCCTTTCACACACACATAGTGTTAAAAAGAATAGTATGTAGATGTTTACTATTTTTATATCAGTTAGAAGAAAAACTTTTTTTACTGCTGTAAAATGATCTCGAATTGTGTTTTCTCTTAAATATAACTACATATAACTATCTCTGTTTTTTTTAGGTTAAATGTTTGAAAATGATTAACAGTTGAAAACATTCATTCGAAATTTAGAAAGGTAATCAAATGTAATCAGTAACATTACTTTAATAAAGTAATTGAAATAGTTACACTACTTATTACCTTTTAAATAGGGTAACTTGTAATCTGTAACCTATTACATTTCCAAAGTAACCTTCCCAATTCTGTGTTCAACTGCAAGTTGTTTATGTTTCTAGGTTGTTTAGATTCTGTTTATGTTTGAGCAGGAGTTTCCATGTTTCCAAGATTAATAAATCATGCTATCAGATGCTTTAATAATGAGTCTAAGAAAGGCTATTTATTGACCTCAGTGTTTTTAATATTATGTCCCTAATTGGCACCAAAAAAAATGTAACTAAATCTGTAGGCCAGTGTAAAAAAAACTGGAAAGGAAATTATTTACCGTATTGTCCCGAATATAAGACGATATTTTTTTCTTGGAAATACATCTGAAAAAACGCGGTCGTCTTATATTCAGGGTCTAGACTTTGACATGTCAATAATACACCCACAACACTAGGTGGCGCCAAATACGCATAAAACGAGTGTGCCATGAAATACGTAATGTAATGCGTGTTGTAAAGATCGCGAGTAAAAACAAAAGAGAAAGAAAACCTTACAGCTGCATGAGTCGTGACTGTCACGTTAGCCTGATGGCACCAAACTCCCTTTGTGATTTTAAAACGTAAGACAGTACCCAGATTTGAAGACTACAGTAAGATTTAACTTCTACTGTTAATAAGATTTTGGTAGGCTACTAAATGTCCTAATTCAGATGGGCTACTTGTTTTTTGTTTTTTTTATGGTATATCAAAAAGTGTATATTTTTTAAATGTGATTGTTGGTACATTTTACCAGTTTTTACCATACTTTCAAAACAAAAATTAAAATAGGAAAAATATGCAATATGAAAATAATTGAAGACAAAATGTGTTTTACTGAGAAAAAACAAGATTTGGTTTTTAAAAAGCCTTTTTCCAAAAGGTACATCTGGAAAAAGGGGGGTCGTCTTATAATCAGGGTCGTCTTATATTCGGGCCAATACGGTACTTATTTCCTGACGTGCTAAAAAATGGTTCAACTGATGTTAATTCTGAAAATTTTGGTCATGAATTTTTTGATAATTAAAAGTTAATAATAAAAAATATGAACTGAATTTTAAGTTAGAGTGTCATATTCTAAATATGTGAAACTGATTACATAAAATTGACAAATTCACATAAAATTGATTACATCGTTATCAAAAAGAACAACAAAAATATAGAACAATTACAACTTCCCCACCTCACCATATGTTATGCATGATATGTTTAATTTATGCACAGGCTAATATGCATACGTTTTAATAATTCCAAATAAATAAAACACAAAATGTCAATGTCACAATTTTCTAAAGAAATAAAGGGGGTAAAAAAACGTAGCATAATTTTGAATTTGTTGAGGCCATCGCCATTTTAGGAGGAATGGGGTACAGATTGATACAGACGTTAGATGTGTTTAAAACTACCTATATTTCATGCTGTATTCATTTATATAAACGATGTTACATAATAATTTATCAAACATAATAAATAGATCGTTGCAAACAAATAAATACACTGTCAATGCTCTAAAACGCTGGTGTGATGTGCTCAGATTGGGCTGTGACTCCGCAGCATCTCTTCCTCCAGACGGAAGGAGGTGTGGCTTCACTTCCGCTAGAGCGCGCGACCTCGAAGTAGGTAGAGCAGATCTCCGCTTTGTTCTCAACACGGTTTGTGACTCGCTCTACTACAACGGCGGTCGAGGACAAAGGAAACGAAGGTATGTGTATTTGGGTTTGAAAATTATGCCATTCTTATGTTATAATCTGTGATATTTTTTTTTTCAAATGTGCAGACTGCACGCCCTCTCGAGCGAGCGCTGTTAGCTTCAATACTGGCGGGCCTCAAAAGAGCGGCCTGAAGCGTTGAAAGTATCATTATAATTTGCAAAACGAGTTTAGCTAATAATGGAACCAATCTATGTGTGGGTTATGGTGCTATTGCAATGTTGTTATTTATTTATTTGTAACTGTTCGCGCTGCCCGTGTGCAGCCTAGCTTAGTGTGGTTAGCCTAGCCTAGCATCCATGCGTACGTTTAGCTATGCGTTTAGCATTTAGCTCCTCATTGTTTTATGTTTGTAGGGTAAATAAATCGAAGAGTAAACGTTTATTTAATTGTAAATAGTAGACTTGAGTGATTTTGTTGATGTTCCTAAGATAGTGCAAACATTGGGGAAAATATTGAAATGCTCTGAACCGATTGATGTAACGTTACGGCTCGTAACGAGGCAGCGTTTAGTAGAGAATGCTTTTACTGCAAGGCCTTTTACGATTTACTTTTTTCATTTTCAGACTAAGATTTTGAAGCTTTAAAGTGTCTACATGGCCGTCAGAAGAGGACACATAAGATATTTAAAAGTAAGTATTTATAATCTACTTTACTTATATTTCTTCAGTGAAATGGTGAGTTACCTTATAGTTCAATTTCCATATATGAAGAATTTATGCTGCCTTGAACAATCGGTGTTTTGGTTTATTTGGTTTACTCGTTTATTTGATTGATAATTGTGAAGAATTTCAGGGAATTTCAAGTGGTTTTACACAGGAATGTTAGTAAAAGAATATATTTGTCTGTAACAGCAAAAAACAAACTTTTGGTTATGGCCAAAATAGTTTTGGAGAGCTGAAGTTATTGATATAGTGATGTTTAATTAGTGCTTCTCTGATGCGTTTTAACAGTTTCAGCATCTATTTTATCCATGCAACAACGACATCAGCCAAGCGTTAGCAGTGAAGACGCACTTCACCATGACCAAAAATAAAAAGTAGAAGAATATGTTCAGCAAAAATATAAAAAGGTGGCTTGTTGCTGAGGAACTTTACTATTACTGGTATTACTATTACAGCAGACCAAGTTTGAACAGCGCAAATTTAATTATAAAAACTTAATCAGTTTACAGCTAAATGAAAACTTAAATTTTGGTTTTGGTAAAAAAAAACAAAAAAACTAAATTTTAGTATTTGTTTATATTAGTTTCAACTTTATTGGTTTTGTGCGTAGTGTAAGTATAAAGGCCAGGAATTACAGTTAGCAAAACAAAAGTGCAAATAGCTATATATTGCATGGTGTTATTAGGTCTATATTTATATCATGTTGCAACTGATTTGTTGCTGCAGGTTTGTGAGGTTCAGAACCAGGGTAATGACAGAGACTCACACAAGGGTGCCAGCTCAGTAAAGGTAAAATTGGAACCGATTGATGTAACGTTACGGCTCGTAACGAGGCAGCGTTTAGTAGAGAATGCTTTTACTGCAAGGCCTTTTACGATTTACTTTTTTCATTTTCAGACTAAGATTTTGAAGCTTTAAAGTGTCTACATGGCCGTCAGAAGAGGACACATAAGATATTTAAAAGTAAGTATTTATAATCTACTTTACTTATATTTCTTCAGTGAAATGGTGAGTTACCTTATAGTTCAATTTCCATATATGAAGAATTTATGCTGCCTTGAACAATCGGTGTTTTGGTTTATTTGGTTTACTCGTTTATTTGATTGATAATTGTGAAGAATTTCAGGGAATTTCAAGTGGTTTTACACAGGAATGTTAGTAAAAGAATATATTTGTCTGTAACAGCAAAAAACAAACTTTTGGTTATGGCCAAAATAGTTTTGGAGAGCTGAAGTTATTGATATAGTGATGTTTAATTAGTGCTTCTCTGATGCGTTTTAACAGTTTCAGCATCTATTTTATCCATGCAACAACGACATCAGCCAAGCGTTAGCAGTGAAGACGCACTTCACCATGACCAAAAATAAAAAGTAGAAGAATATGTTCAGCAAAAATATAAAAAGGTGGCTTGTTGCTGAGGAACTTTACTATTACTGGTATTACTATTACAGCAGACCAAGTTTGAACAGCGCAAATTTAATTATAAAAACTTAATCAGTTTACAGCTAAATGAAAACTTAAATTTTGGTTTTGGTAAAAAAAAACAAAATTTTAGTATTTGTTTATATTAGTTTCAACTTTATTGGTTTTGTGCGTAGTGTAAGTATAAAGGCCAGGATTTACAGTTAGCAAAACAAAAGTGCAAATAGCTATATATTGCATGGTGTTATTAGGTCTATATTTATATCATGTTGCAACTGATTTGTTTCTGCAGGTTTGTGAGGTTCAGAACCAGGGTAATGACAGAGACTCACACAAGGGTGCCAGCTCAGTAAAGGTAAAATTGGCCATTATTTTTGTGTGTAGACTAATGTCAGATATTGTTGGTCATTCTACTTGCATTTCTTTTTTTAGGTTTTAGTCTACCAGTGTAAATTTGATGGTTTGGTCACAATGCATTACTTTTTCTGAAGCAGGAAGAATACGACATGCCGAATGGTTACGAGGACCACATGGGCGATGAGCCGAGCGATGCGAAAACCAACCTGATTATCAACTACCTGCCCCAGAACATGAGTCAGGAGGAGCTTCGGAGTCTCTTTAGCAGCATTGGCGAGGTGGAGTCGGCCAAACTCATAAGAGACAAGATGGCAGGTACGTCTCTACACAATGAGCCGGTGGCTTTCTCTTCTGTGATAGTGATACATGAAGAGAAAGGCTGTTTGTTTTCATAATTTCTTGTTTATATTTCCAACATTTATTTTTTTGTGTTTTTTTTGGTGAGGAACAAAGGTTTCACAGTTACAAGTCCTATTGCACTTTTTTTTTTCAATATTTTGAAGTGTTTTTTTATTTTTTATTTAAGGCAAATCTTTGCCTTTTCTTTTGACCAGTTTATTGAAGCTTGGGTCAGTATTGTGGCAGTTTTTCACTGTCCACTGTGGTATGTTTTATGCTCCAATAAACATTTTGCTCACATATTTTGATTTGGTTTATTTTTTTCCCCCTCTATTTGAAAAGGTGTAAAGATGGTACTGGTCCGATTCAATATTGAGCTTTTGATTAGACTTGGAGTCCTCCCACAATGTGCTGAGTTTTGATTTGGCTTTGAAGTCAAGCACATTTGTTTTTCTGTAAATGTTTTCTTGGTGTGGAGCAGAGTATGTGAGCAGAGTGGAGCGGCAACAATTTCCCCTCCGCACTCCCAAGTGTTTAGTAATCACTCCGTTCCAGCTCCGCTCTGGGTTCACCATTTTTCACTCCTCGCTCAACTGATCAGAAACATCCCTCCGCTCCATGACGAAGTTTGCGGCTTAAGTATTTTAGTACGTTTTGAAATATCACAAAGCTCTGTTCAGAAATTATATTAAACAAAAAATAAACACAATACTAGAAGATTAGTTTTAATGTGGTTTATTGGAACACTACAATTAGCTGAAGTCTATATTAAATTACTGTTTAACTCGCTTGTCTGTGCATCGTCTCTCTACTATGTCGAAGCTGAGGGTTTTAGTTACTTTAGAAACAGAAATAACGTGCTGTAACTTTTCAGTTTTTAAGCTGATAAATCACAGGACAGCGTTGACAATAATATTCTGCACTCCTGAATGTTCCTATGTTCGTGCGATCTGTACGTTATGTGCGAGCTTGTGTATTGTGCGCGTATGCAGCAATGTACCTGTACTATAAACTGTTTAAAACATGAATTCACCCAATCAATATTGAGTATCCACATGCTACAAACAAACATGCTTAAGATATAACCTCCTGCACGTCCATCGCTGTCATTATGGGTGCTTTCTCACTAGCACTTTTGGTGAGCACCCGGGTTCATTTGACGTCAGAGTTCGGTATGTTTGGATGATGGGAACGCTGTCTTCCGAACTCGGGTGCGAACCGTACCCGAGTCCACTTAAAAGGAATGGTTGAGCTCTGGTTCGGACCAGGCAATCGAGCACCCTTTAACCTTTACCTTCTTTCTTATTTGAGATCCACATATGTCAAGCTAGCTAATGATGTTTAATGTGTGAATTCTTCATAAAATGCAGTTATATTATGCACTGTTGGCATTAATTGTGCTCGTGATGGAGCGGTAGTGGAGCGCTCTCAGAGAGAGTGAAAACCACGATTCTCTGACTGTCAAAAAATCCACTCCTCGCTCCAGTCAATAATCATGCCGCTCCGCTCCCACTTCACTCACATACTCTGGTGTGGAGATTGCAAAAACTAATTTGACATTTTGAAAAATACTTTTTTTTTTTCTTCCCCAATGATGTGGGTATCCTGTCTTGTTCTGTGCAAAGTGTATTAGCAAATGTGCTTTATTTTTTGTTGTGTTTTTGTTCTTTTGGCTGTTTTTGTTTTCCTATTGTTTTTGAGGACAATTGTCAATTTCCAGTTGAAGTGTGGAGTACCTGGAAGAGGCCTAATGATGTCAGTCTGGTGCCATCTTCATGCATCTGCCATTAGCTTTATTTGACTTTTGTTTTTTTTCTCTGCCCGCAGCATCCCACTATCTATGGAATTGAATATACTTAGAAATATGATGTATAGTTATGTTGTAATGTACATTCTATATTTTATTTATTTAAACGTTTATAAATGCCTACTAATGTTTTTTGTTTTTATTTTTAAGGAGGTGAAGGAAGGTATATGTTTTTTTTCCTAGAAACTATTCTATGAAGACTCTGGTGTTTGGTTTTTATTTCTGTATCCTAACCGTTTTCTTTGCCTGATGTCAACTTTGTTTTTGATGAACATGTTACTGTTTTTGTTTTACAATTGTCATTCACAAGAATAGCTTGCATTGTTTCTTTTGTGCAGAGAGAATAGTCTGCAGGATGTGGACGAACGTTTGTTATTTTTATTTTGTTTTTTTTCCCTTTTGTTTTCTCTAGGCCACAGTTTAGGGTACGGATTTGTTAACTATGTTAACCCTAATGATGCAGAAAGGGCAATCAATACACTCAATGGCCTGAGACTACAGTCTAAAACTATCAAGGTAACGTGCAAAGAGGTGTTTTTGTCTCCATGTGTTAAATTATAGATGCCATGTTGGTACACTAGACTCAAAGCAGTTAGGACAGTGTTCCAGTCCTGCCTGCTTTCTGTAAGGAATGAACAACTTCATGAGTTTCCACAATTGTTCCTTTATTTTTTCTTTTCTTTGCTTTCAGTTTAATTTTCTTTTTCCTGACATGTTGTCTTTGCTCTTATAATCTGTATGATTGGCTGTCTTTGACTTAGCATGGTTTAATTTCGGTACAGAATTATACTGAAGTCAGTGACATTTTTATTTTGTAGTTCATTTAAAGGGGACCTATTATGCCCCTTTTCACAAGATGTAAAATAAGTCTCTGATGTCCCCAGAGTGTGTATGTGAAGTTTTAACTCAAAATACCTTACAGATCATTTTTTATAGCTTGTTAAAATTGCCACTTTTAGGGTATGAGCCAAAACGTGCCATTTTCGTGTCTTTCCCTTTAAATGCAAATGAGCTGGTGCTCCGGGGAAGAGTTGTGGAGCTTCAAGAGCTCAAGCTCCGGCAATACCGGTGCTAGCCTTTGCAAATAAACACTCCACTATTAGTACAAGCCTGTTATCTTTACAGAAAACACACTCTGTTTAAAAGTCAGTCATCTGATTGTACTGTGCATAAAAAAATGCACTTTATGAATTACACAGACGGTAGCACGGCGCGATTTAAAAAAATAACTCATGATGCCATCTATCCCACAGATCATTTTTTATAGCTTGTTAAAATTGCCACTTTTAGGGTATGAGCCAAAACGTGCCATTTTCGTGTCTTTCCCTTTAAATGCAAATGAGCTGGTGCTCCGGGGAAGAGTTACAAAGCAGTCCGCTGTAAAATGATTCGTGTAGACATAAACGAATTTCGGTAGTGTTGAGGGAGCATTTTCTTCGAAAACAAAATTAATCCACCTTGTCTTCAGCGACTCCGATTTCGGGAGTAAATGGAGAGAGCTATGTGGATTCATACATCCAGCTACAGAACACCTAAAACGCTTGGGAGGCATTCGCGTCAGTGCAGCAATGGCGGACTGTGTACAACTCGCTGTGAACTCGCTCAGGGCGGTTCTATGTTAAAACAGCAAATTTCGTGGGCGGAGCCTGTGGCTAATGTGACATCACATTAGCACCAATTCTGAAAACAGGTAGTTGGGAGACGTTGCTTATGATTTATGGGGATTTAAAAAAAAGGAGTGGGTGGATTTTTATCATTATAGGGTGGTTGTGTACACACACTGCCAACACACATTTATGTCCAAACAACATGTGAAAGTGAATTTTGCATAATAGGTCCCCTTTAAGATCAATTCTGCTATTTTCATTTCTCTTGCGTGGTTGTGGTGTAAAAACGGAGGTGTAAACTTTAGTAGTCATTTGCTTGAGTATGACATTGTGCCGAACACAAGCCCTGTGCTGAAGTCCCAGACATTTATTTTTATTTTATTTATCATTGTTTTTGTTTGTTTGTTTTTTACTTTTGAGCATTGTAGTTTAATTCAAATTGAAAGTTGTTTTTTAGACATAGACTATAAAAGCTGCTTTATACCTTTATGAAGTACACAATAGTAGTCATATTTATTTTTCTGGGTTTGTTTTTATTTTTATTTCATATGTGCATCTCAGATCTGAGGTTATGCTTTGGATACTCAATGGAACTACATAGTTTCATCAGTAATGGGGGCAAACATGATGACGACTTACATTTTCTTTTATGATGGATTAATGAAGTGGTTTTTAATGCAGTTTTTCTCCATTAAATTAGGTCTCATATGCCCGGCCAAGCTCTGACAGCATCAAAGATGCCAACCTGTACATCAGCGGTTTACCCAAGACCATGACGCAGAAGGATGTAGAGGACATGTTTACCCAGTATGGGCATATCATAAACTCCCGCATACTGGTCGATCAGGCCTCTGGTAATAATTCTGTCCTGCACTCTGCAATTTTCCAATTTGAATGTATTCTGGGTCTCAACTCATTTTGGGGGGCTTTCTTACTTGTCAGGTCTGTCGCGTGGAGTTGCATTCATTCGTTTTGATAAGAGGTCTGAAGCGGAAGAAGCCATCAAGGATCTTAATGGGTCCAAACCAGCTGGTGCCTCTGAACCAATCACAGTGAAGTTTGCTGCCAATCCAAACCAGACCAAGAATTCCCAGCTGCTCTCTCAGCTGTACCACACTCAATCCCGTCGGTTCGGTGGACCTGTTCATCACCAGGCACAGCGCTTCAGGTGAGACAGCCAAACACGCTTCCTGTAGTTTTAATGTTGTCCATCATTCTGTTGTAGTTTTTGCATCAGATATATTAGATTATTGGCTGTTTGTGAGAAAAGCTTTTGTAATAAAAGCTTTTTGCTCTGGCAGGTTTTCACCCATGAGTGTTGACCACATGAGCAGCGCCTCTGGTGTGAATGTGTCAAGCAGCTCTTCCTCTGGATGGTGTATCTTCATCTACAATTTGGGTCAAGATGTAGACGAAGGCATCCTGTGGCAGATGTTTGGTCCGTTCGGCGCTGTCACCAACGTCAAGGTCATCCGTGACTTTAACACCAACAAATGCAAAGGGTTCGGGTTTGTTTCCATGACAAATTACGAGGAGGCAGCAATGGCCATCGCCAGCCTGAACGGATACCGCATGGGAGATAGAGTCCTACAAGTGTCGTTCAAAACCAGCAAGTCTCACAAGTAAAGGGACTGGGGGTTTTTTTGTGTGTTGTAAGAGAACCAGAAAGAAGGTTTGTTCTAAAGATTTCAGTTATTGTTGACTGTCTACATAAACATACTCATACATTTGTGTTAGGGAGAAATAAGTGCTAGTGTTTTACTCTGGGGGTTGAGAACAAACCCTGGACAACTTAAAAGTTTAAGATGTATATCTGAAGTTTTTTTTTTGGTAAACTGTTATGATGCCTTAAAGATATCATGGCATTGTCGCTCTTTCCTTTTTAATCCCTCTTCCCTTAATCACACTGGACTTATTGGTCCCGTTTTCTTCATTATATTATATTGTGAAAGCTTTTAGCTTTATTGTCAGTACAGACTACACATCCCCACCTCTTCTTGACCTTTGTAAATGGTGACTAGTCCCATTCTTCAGTGCTCTTGCTCACCCATCTGTAAGGTAAAAGAACGTTGGAAGGACCAAAGAACTGGAGTGTAAAGCATATGCCTTTAAGTGTTTTAGTTTTCCTGTTTGGAAGTTAAATCTAAAACCGCAAGTATTGTCATCTAGGATGTCTTTTTTGTTTTTTTTTGTTTGTTTTTTTTTCACTGCAGTTTGCGTTTGTTTTTTAAATCAAGATATTTTGTTTGATATTAAAGTTTGTTTTGCATTTAACGGCATGTTTCTTTTTGTGTTTTGTCTGTTGTTTTATTTGGAAGGAGCATTTTAAAATATTTTTTTCATGATCTTTTTAAGCAGCATTGAATTCACTCCCCACATCGTGTTAAAGGTCTGGGAAGTTTCTGGATGAATTTGAGTCTTGATAGGAGCAGAGTTGTAGGCACATGGCTGAAAGTTGTCAGTCTAGAATTACACATTTGCTTGCTGTGTTTTGCGGAATTTACATTAATAATGCATTTTAATGTAGTGTTTTATTCTGTACTTAGTCAATCCTAAATGCAGCTTTGTACATTTTAATGTGAAATTTGAAACTGCTTTTTGAGACCTTGTCATGTAAAGCCACACTAAGGTGAAGAATTGTATTTAATTGTTCTCTAGATATCACACGGTACTAGTAAACATCCGGTTTGCAGATCAGCACTATACTTGTGTGCATGTTCATTTGTCGGTAAGTTTGATGTCGGTAATTGTACAAGTCATGCTTTGGGTCTTTACTGGTAGAGTGACCTAAAGTCCTGTAGCAAGATGTTCCATGTCTTTCATTCAAATAAATGCCATTGTTTTGTTGTAAAAAATGTATTGTTACTTTTCATGTATTGCTACTTTTCATGATTTAAAATCTATTTCTACAGTTAATAGTTAAAAAAGACTTCTAGTTAGCTTAATGTGTGGGTGTTTATAATGGGCCAATTTTGAAGAATTAATCCGCTTTCATTTGCTGATTATCTTCGCCAAACCTTACATACTACATTATCTAATTTATATTAATGTGTTGAGTTTTGTCATGTTTAAGTGCAAATGTTTAAGTATAGATGAACAGACTTGAAAAATTATTTGATTAGACTTGTGGAGTATAAGAATGTTTCTTTTTAGGAATCTTGTGCGCAAGTCCTGTGAACTCTTTAAATTATGATTACAGTAAAAGTGCGTTTGCTAAAGCTGTTGGTTACAAAAGTTAACAAAGCTACACTAGCAGTCATGCGGTTAAACTGGTTCATTGACAGTCTGTCAGACTCACTGTACAGTATGCAGACAAATTATCAATAAAATTTTGGCAGCAATAGTTTCAAAAGTTGTTCCGAATTCAGACCCGGTAGTGCCCCTTGCAGCTCCAGTTTGACTGCAACAATCATTATTACCACTGCATACTTTCTCTGTTTCCTGTTCAGTTGTTGGTGTTCTATTTAGGTGAAGTATTTTAATGGCTTGCTTTAAAATGATAATTCAATATCCCTTATTTTTTGCATGTGCAAATACAGGGTTTCTGTGGGTCCCAAAAATCCTAATTCACCCTTTCACAAATTAATAAGTCTCAAATCAGAGCAAAAGGTCTTAAATTCATGAAGTTATGGCATTAAATGTTGCAAATGTTTTTGCACTGCAAAAATGAATATCTTTTGTCTTGTTTTCCAGTACAAATATCTAATCCTTGAATCAAGTTATATTTATTTAAAATGCAAATTAAGCATATTAAGTCTTGCTTGCTTCTAGTTTATACTAAAACAAAAACAAATATGTCAATGGGGAATGAACAGTATTTTTTCTTTGGAATTAAGTGCATTTTTCTGAGCCCATTGGCAGATATTGGTTCTTGTTTTAATCAAACTCACTTCATTTTGATCCGTTTCTCAGAAAACAAAACTTTTTTTTTGTTTTTTTTTTTGCAGAAAAGCAACACGAACTAATATAAACGATTAACAGGTGCAAGCGTATGCAGAGTTTCTATTTAATCTATAACACGTGTTCGCAGCGTTGAGCAATGCACTGCAGTGCTGAAATTTGCGTGCTCACGAATCCTCTCATTA
>NW_015659405.1:108806-109907 GCF_001515625.1 Sinocyclocheilus rhinocerous | reverse complement strand
CTAAAACAAATAAATTGTTATTCATCTATTGCACAAACATGCTACATGAACAAAGAACTAATATAAGCGATTAACAGGTGCAAGCGTATGCAGAGTTTCTATTTAATCTATAACACGTGTTCGCAGCGTTGAGCAATGCACTGCAGTGCTGAAATTTGCGTGCTCACGAATCCTCTCATTAACACACGAATTGTGGACATTATGAAAGATTCATTGTGCATATATTTGTGTTATAACAGAGATTTGTGAGATTGCGATGAACTGAGATGTCTTTTAGAGATTATAAATGCAGCGCTCTTTGCTGGCATTCTGCCATGACAAACCATGCACGCAGCAGCCGCTTGCTTGAGTTAAAAATAAGTGTTCTGTGAATGTTGATGCTTTAATAACAAATATTTATCGGGAGCGTGTATGCTGGGATCTCATAAATTTCATGCAGAACAAAAGTAACGTAACTAGTAATGTAACTAATTACTAATTACTTTTGGAAAAGTAATCAGAACCGTAACGTGGTTACTTTTAAAAGGAGTAAATCAGTAATTTGATTACATTTTCAGAGTAACTTGCCCAACACTGGTTGCTAATGTGCATCGTCTGCTCCTTAGACATTTACACTTTACCTTTACCTTTAATTTTCCTTACTTGGTCTTAAAACGGTCTTTAAATAGTCTTAAACTTACCTTTAAAAAAAACTGCAGAAACCCTGAAATACTTTGTAAAAATTTGTTACAAAAAATAAATTGAAAATTGAATGCGATTAGGATTAAGGCTGTAATAATTGGGTCAGCTGTGCTTTGGAACATGGTCATACCCTACGTCTGTTTTGTCCCTGCTGAATTAGTTTCAGTGGTCATAACCTCTGAATGGCTAATTTGTCATTAATGTTCTTTGGGCTGATCATCCTGATCTTTTAAACCTGAAGCAAGCAGCTCTATCTAATTAGGCGTAAACTCTGCTTGTTTTCTTCTAAACTAAATCCGATGTTAACGCTCTAACCATCTGTCCTCAGGTGCGTGCCGTTTCTCATAACATCACTGCGCAAACATTACATCGATTTTTGTATCTCAATATATATATATATATATATATATATATATTTTT
>NW_015659405.1:102978-108548 GCF_001515625.1 Sinocyclocheilus rhinocerous | reverse complement strand
CAAGTTCATTACACAAAAATACAATAATGCAGATGTTAAAAAAATAAATAACATTTGCAAATCAGTCACCCGTGTTGTTGCACGTGATGCTGGATACTTGGCTTTTGACTGCATTTTGAAATGTCACTCAGTTTCCTTCCCTATCACCTTTAAGATGTTGTTGAAGGATGTCATCGCAGTTCTGGATCGTGTTTGGACCATAACATCAGCATGAACCTGAAGGACAAAATTCCTGAATGCATGCCAGCATGCAATAACTTTTGTAGCCTACCTCCAGCAAAAGAAGCCAAAAAAAATAAAATTTTCGGTCCTGTCCTTGTAAATAGAAGCATTTCCCTTGAATAGGGTAAGGAACGCTGCCTAAATGTATTCAGCTGTGCAAAACAGCCAATATTAGTCGGTTTTAAAAAGCAGAGATGGAAGAACCAGAGAATGTGTTCGTTCAGTACTTCTTTGTGGCACAGTGGTAGAAAGGAAGTTCCTGGATATGTGTAAGGCATCCGTCTGGTGACTCAGACCTGACATATATTGTAGTAGACCGTGGGTCGTTCAAAAACGGTGTCACCAACCACCTCCAATATACAGTCTTTGCCGCCCAGCAGTGGTACTTTAGTTAAAGGCACATTCTCCATGTTTTGAGCAGTCTGGCTGTCCTGTGCAGCTCCATTTGCTTTAGCCTGACAAAAAGAAGGTCACATATCATCAATAAGCCTGTGCTATTTTGAGATTAACTAAAGTTTAGGCATGATGCTAAAAGCCTTTGACTTGTATAACAAACTTGTAAATGGGTCAATGACATGTTAGACTGTCCACAACAAAGAAAACGAAGGAATAAAAATCTAGAGTTAATAAAAGTTTAATCTTAATCATTTTTTTTTTTTTTTAAAGAAAAGAAAAATGGGTTTAAATACATTTTCAAGATTAAGAGTATTTTTTATAAACATTGAGAATAATTCATAAATACCATTAAGGCTTCAGGGACATTTACATGCATAACCTTAAAATGTCTTGCCTTGTCATAAAGTAGAAATATTTTAGGAATCTTGAGTCATTTACTGTTGTTTTGTGTGTGTGTGTGTGTGTGTGTGTGTGTGTTAATAAACAGTGAAGCAGTTTTGTTCAAATATGTCTTTTTTTTTCAAGAAGTTCATTATTTTAATGAAGCTTTTTCTTTTCTTTATTATGACATCAGGACAGACATTTTCTTCACTTTATGTCCCCTAAAAATATTAAAATAAATATTAATTTAGAAATTAAAAGAATGCATCATTACAAGCACGCTCGCACGTCATTACATTTACACATCTGACAGATGCCTTTTATCCGAAAGCAACTTACAATGCATTCAAGGCATACATTTGATCAGTTCTTGCTTTTCCTGGGAATCAAACCCATGATCTTGGCGTTGTGAGAGCCATGCTCTACTTTTTGTGCTACAGAAAGGTTATACGCATACATTTTTGTTTGAATGTATTTTTAAATAAATTCATAGATGCAGATGGGGAAATTTTTTTCTGAATTCTTCATATATATATATATATATATATATATATATATCACTATTAATTTAAAGATAGTAAAAACACATGCATACTAATTGCTGAAATTTATATTTATTTTACATAATATTTACTAAATTATATATTTTGAAAATGAAAAATATATAAAAAAATTAAACTTGATAAAAAAACTAAGCTTAAAATAAAGAGATTTATTTAGAGGGAAAATTCTTGATTCTGTAATTCTACTATAGTATTTTACACAAATAAAGAGATTGTTAAAATATGAATTTGTCATGTCATTGACCCAAATAATATGAACAGAAAACAAAGGTTAGCTTACAGCTCTGTCAGGTGGGAAGTCTTTTCGACACAAGTGGCCAATGATTCCAGCTGCCAGAGCGTCTCCTAGTACGTTGATCATTGTTCGAAAGCGATCTCTTTAAACCAGAAAGGGTAGAAGACTTTATTCTTGATTCTATTAGTATTATTTCCCTCATGCATTGTTTTAAATTGTACTCTTAATATTTACTTTCATTTAGATGCTACATTGATTACAGCTGATTACAGCTATCATGAACTGTAATTTTTTTCTTTTCCAGCAGATAAAATAGCATCTCAACTCACAAGATCCAATCAATGGCCACAATCAGTGTGATGTCATCCGCTGGCAATCCGACGGATGACAGCACTATCACCATGGTTACAAGGCCTGCCTGCGGGATTCCTGCAGCACCTATGCTGGCAGCGGTTGCTGTTATACTGGAGGAAATCAGAATAGTATGATTATTATGATTTTACTCAATTCCTGATGGAACTGATCATGCTAGATGAGTTGATCTAGTTTCCTATTAAAACTGAGTTTGCACAAAATGGGATGTCCAGGGATGTCCTCCCTCCAATATCCAGAATAGTGGTAGACCAAAATGGATGATCCTTAAATTTTCATTTAGTTTCCCAATTCTAACTAGTGGTCGAACAATATGGATTTTTTGATGGTCAATGCACAGCAGTAATCTGGTAAATTTGTGCACACTGGGAATAATATTTTTTCAAATGAAGACAAATTATTCTAATTTTACATAAAGCACACAGTGAATATGACATGAACATGACAAAGCGGCAAACTGGACATAGCGCAGCATAGTTTGAATGCAAGGATTTAAAGTTTGTCGATCATGGGTGTCCAGTGACAGATGAACTCTCCTGTCAGCATTCAATTCGCACAAAAGGACTGTTAAACACAGAGTACACTTGTTTTTATGCAGTCTACAAATGCACACTTTTCAGAGCTGAATTCGACCAAGTTTGCAACTTAGTGAAATTAAACGTTCATTAGATAGGCTATTCAAAGATTTGTTTAAATGAAATGCGCATTTGGTGAACGTTGACGTTTGATGAGAACGTCTTTGTTACTATTAATAAAAAAGAAAATGCTATATGTTTTCGTATGCCCTTTACTAACTTTGTTCTGTGTAATAATTTATTAGAACTGTTAAACAGAGACAGTAAACTAATGAAGACAGAGAACAGGAGCTCTGTGCGCTCAGGTGCTGGCGTTCTGAGCACTGTCAAAATAAAAGTCCCGATATATCGGTCCGGTCGACCACTAAATCTGGCTATATTTGGTTACATCTTTGCCTGTCTGTAAGTACCTGATGGTGACCAACTGTCCGAAATCCAGTTCGTAGTCATTGACCTGGGCAATGAAAATAGCAGCGACTGCTTCATAAAGTGCCGTTCCATCCATGTTAATGGTGGCTCCCACTGGCAGCACAAACCGGGCAATCTGCCTGTCCACTCGGCAGTTCTCCAGCAAACATTTCATTGTAATGGGCAGCGTTGCAGAACTGTGAAAAAGAGAGAATATCACACTTACAAGGTCATGAAGTCAATGCATGTTTCTGCTTAATTTAATGGAGATGGGACAAGCCATTTACACATTTTTTTGAGGAGTTCATCTTACCTGGATGACGTGGCGAGGGCAATGACCATGGCTTGCAGAAGCCCTCTGATGTATGTGAAAGGATTTTTCCATGTCAGAATGAAATAAAAGAATGGAAGCAAGATGAGGCCGTGCACAAACAGGCCTGCCATGACCGTCACCCCGTACCAGCCCAGTTTCTTCCCAAGTGTGGAGGGATCATTCATATCACATTTCATTACACCAAATACACAAAATAATGTTCTTTTTAGCAACATCATATGACCCCTTTAAAACTGTGTAATACAAATGGATGGAAATTTTATCTGCAATTCAAAAGAATACATTTTAAATTTAGGCCTAAATATTTTTTGGAGTGTGACACATGGGGTGACAGCGTTGTTAGCCCCACACTACCTAGCATCATGTTGAAGTGTGTGACAGCTCTTAAACGCAGGTGATCCATAATCCCTGCGTGTACCGAATGACAGCATGGCTTTAACTCACCTTCATGCTTGCAGCCGTTATGCATGTGCCAGTTGCATGCTGGAAACTTCCGCTCAGATCCTCAGCTCAAAAGAATACATTTTAAATTTAGGCCTAAATATTTTTTGGAGTGTGACACATGGGGTGACAGCGTTGTTAGCCCCACACTACCTAGCATCATGTTGAAGTGTGTGACAGCTCTTAAGCGCAGGTGATCCATAATCCCTGCGTGTGCCGAATGACAGCATGGCTTTACCACACCTTCATGCTTGCAGCCGTTATGCACGTGCCAGTTGCATGCTGGAAACTTCCACTCAGATCCTCAGGTAATGGTATCTGAGACCTCAAGATTTTCAATGGCCAATCCTGGCCAAGTATTCTGTAAATACTACTTCCTGATCTTCATTTCAACAACAAACAGTTTTTGTATGGAACTGCTCCTTTAAAACCCCTAAATGAGATGATAGTTTTGATTGCCAGATTTTTAAGTATGACTATGTTCACACCAGTGCTTCTTCTCTTACCATACAGCCGCATTAATGATCTTCATCACACACTCATTGATGCACTGGCAAACGTTCACCAGAGGAGCTCCCCGTTCGCCCATTTTACCAAGTAAGAGACCTAAATGAAAAGTGCTTTTTATAGTTATGCATTTGATCATGATTTTACTTAGTAAAGATGCCTCATTAGGTGAAGGCAGATGTTTTACCCATTGTGGCTGAGAAAATAACAATGCCGAGTACGTTCATCTGCTGACTGCGGCTTGGTCGGGTTTTATACTCGATGTCTGGAGGTGGCGTTAGCTCCAACAGCACCGTCCGACCCTTTGGATTGTCTTCATCAGGCATCAAGTAGACAGAATTTGCTCAGGTAATGGTATCTGAGACCTCAAGATTTTCAATGGCCAATCCTGGCCAAGTATTCTGTAAATACTACTTCCTGATCTTCATTTCAACAACAAACAGTTTTTGTATGGAACTGCTCCTTTAAAACCCCTAAATGAGATGATAGTTTTGATTGCCAGATTTTTGAGTATGACTATGTTCATTTGGGTTTTATACTCGATGTCTGGAGGTGGCGTTAGCTCCAACAGCACCGTCCGACCCTTTGGATTGTCTTCATCAGGCATCAAGTAGACAAAATTTGGGCGTCCTGTGTTCACTGGTGGTTTTATGATTGGAATAATGTCTGTCTTATACTGAAACAACAAAATATAAAAGTCAACTCAAGTCACCTTTATTTATATAGCGCTTTATACAATACAGATTGTGTCAAAGCAGTTTTACAGTGTTAAACTGGAAAAAATGTGTGCTGATTATGCAAAGCTAGGTTTTACATTTTCTTAAAGTGCCCCTATTATGCCATTTTTACGGTTTCTAATATTGTTTTGGGAGTCTCCTACAATAGGATTACATGCATGCAAGGTCAAAAAACGCTTTTGTTTTCTCCAAATATGCATTTAATATCACCTCATTTTCCAGCGATTCTCAAACGATTCGTTCAACGCAGTTCTAAGATTCAGTCTCTCTAAACCCCTCCTTTCCGTGAGCCTGCTCTGCTCTGCACTGTAAAAAATAAATAGTTGAGAAAACGTAACATAATAAGGCAACTTGATGCAGTAAGACTTTTGAGTTCTCTCAACAATAGTTTTTTAGTTC
>NW_015659405.1:82721-102356 GCF_001515625.1 Sinocyclocheilus rhinocerous | reverse complement strand
CTCAAACGATTCGTTCAACGCAGTTCTAAGATTCAGTCTCTCTAAACCCCTCCTTTCCGTGAGCCTACTCTGCTCTGATTGGTCAGATGGCCCAGTCTGTTGTGATTGGTCTACAGCGTACAGCATGTGTCGGAAACAATATGCCCATTGCCATAGTTCCGTATTTTGAATGCTCGATAGAAAATATAAACATCTATTATTTATCATACTTGTAATTCAGTGGAGCCAGCTGGTCCAAATAATCAGGGTACTGAGCCATCTTTAAAGAGCAAGCGTTTAGTGAATCCCGTGTTGAACTCCCCGAGAATTTTTTTTTAACTCCCCGAGATTGTGTGTCGGCCAACGTAGAACATAGGTGGGAATTATGCAAATGTATTACCCAAGTGGAATTCGAATTACTAACGACTCGTTTAGGCTGTAGAGAGTCGATTCTTTATTTTGGGAGACAATAACTTTATTTATCGTGCACTTTCGGCTTTGCAACTTTGCTGATCGTTTACATTCACATACAGCTACATTACACACTGCATGAAAGGCAATATTGGAAATGGCATAATAGGGGCACTTTAAGAAATTGTGAGTGGTTTTTGCTTGTATAAATCTGGTTATAACAATGTTCTATCCTGATCCTACAATGCAAGTCTAATGGATTTTATGGGACTGCATGTATTTATACACAAAATGGTTTACTCACATTACTATGAATTGGAGAAAGTGCAGTGCAATAGAGTGCAACAGTCGAGTTTCGGAAGTAAAAAAAAATTCTCCATGGAGATAATGATTTTTAACAGTAACTGATAAATGTTTAAGGACCAGTGTTGGGGGTAAAGCATTACAAGTAACGTTAGTTACATAATCAGATTACTTTTTTTCAACGCATTACTTTTAAATTTACAATGGAATATCTGAGTTACTTTTTCAAATAAGTAACACAAGTTACTTTGTTTCCCTATTTATTCACTGACACCTTTCATGTCCCGGTGTTGAGAGAAATTGAAGTGAAGTGAAGTGACGTGTGGCCAAGTATGGTGACCCGTACTTGGAATTAGTGCTCTGCATTTAACCCATCCAAAGTGCACACACACAGCAGTGAACACACACACACCGTGAACACACACCCGGAGCAGTGGGCAACCATTTATGCTGCGGCGCCTGGGGAGCAGTTGGGGGTTCGGTGCCTTGCTCAAGGGCACCTCAGTCGTGGTATTGAAGGTGGGAGAGAGCACTGTACATTCACTCCCCCACCTACAATCCCTGCCGGTACGAGACTCGAACCTGCAACCTTTGGGTTATGAGTCCGACTCTCTAACCATTAGGCCACGACTTCCCCAAAGTTGGGAGTGAGGTGCAGAGACAGAGTCACTTCCTTCAGCCTGAGACTTATTAATTTCACTTTTGGAGTAAAAGGGCCTTTACAGTTGCCCAAAATATAACTTTTCAGTTTATTTTTATTAAAAAACAAATAAGCAAGCCCAGACCAGGTGACAAAAAGTAATGCAAAAGTAACCTAATTCATTACTTTCCATAAAAAGTAATGCAAATTTTTTTTTATGGAGTAACGCAATATTGTAATGCATTACTATTAAAAGTAACTTTCCCCAACACTGTTAAGAACAGACCTGTTATGAGCTCTGAGGTTATTAATTGATTGCATATGCTTTTGGGAAAGCAATTGTTCACAATAATCATGTTTAATAGTGGAATTACAGCTTCATTACCCATGATGCTGTACAGAAAATTCCACCAACTAGAGAGCAAGCAAAGCCCACCAAAAGAGTTCCTTAGCCCTGCCCACTCCCATGAATCACCGCAAGTCTCCATACGTTATGAGAATAGTTAAATATTTGTGTGTGTGTGTGTGTGTGTGTGTGTGTGTGGGTGGGTGTGAGTGTGAATATATACATATATACAGTACATATTGCATATTTGGCAAAAACTTTTAAAAATATAGGTTCTATAGATACAATCAACAGCTTTAAATTCATAGTTTTATATATATATTTTTTTTTTATTGAACTAATTTGCAATGCTTCATGGGAAAAATATAGAACCAATACTGCTGAAAAAGTGGGCGGGCACTTATGCACTATGGTGGAATAAGTCCCGCCTTCTAAATAAAAGAGCCATTTGTCAATGTGATGGTAAAGTCATCGGATCACTACAACTGACGGTTCCATAGAAAGTCAAATGGAACCAAAGTCAGTGTCCTGAGATGCATGTTTAGGACTGTGTATGCGCATTGGCTGGGACCAGCCTTGATTTTAACACTATTTGAGAATAATAAACAACATGTATGGGATTGTCTCCAGGTAACTATTTTGAGCATGCAAAACCTACATGAACGAGGCAATACAGAAATTTCAAAAACTGCTTGCCAAACTCACATTTAAATAACATACTTCAAATGAGCAATACAATTTGACAGGTATTATTCATGCTGGTAGTACAAACACAGTACATTTATAAGCTCATTTATCAGCTGACAGGTGTCTGTTTACTCACCTGCTGAAATGTGGCTTCAATGAGATTGGAGGGGATCATATTCCTGGGGATGGAAATAAAGTATAAGTGTAAAAGTGTAGAGCAACTGGCCATATTTAAAGCATATGATGCCAATTCATTAACTGTTTTTCTATGAATATTATATTACACCACATTTATACTTTTATGATATGGCGTCCACCCTGGAGACGTGAACACTTAGGCCAGCTATTATCAAGTATAGCAGCACAAGACCAACAGCTTGCTGTGTTTATGGGCAGAGGGGAATGGGAGGGTCCTGCTCTTCTTAATTGGCCCTTTGTGCAGATTACTAAAAATACCCTAATCACTGCTTTAATAGGATTGCACTGTATGGGATGGCCTAAAATCCCCAGACATGGGCAACTCTTCCTATGAATGGCACTTACAGTGTCCAAGAGACACATTTTATGTCTTTTGGGGGACTTATGAACATGTCTATCAAAATGAGGAGAAAATGACCTCAAAAGCTTATCATTTTAGTAATAAAAATGCTGATATTAAAGGAGAAGTTCACCCAAAAATGAAAACACTATCATCATTTACTCACCCTAATGCCATTCCAACTGTTTTTCTTCTGTGTAAAAACACCTTAAAACTGGTCCGTGATTTTCCTTTTATATATAGCACACTCATATTATAATACATTCTTCTGAAGCAATACAATAGCTTTGTGTGAAGAACAGACTGCTGAAGTTCATTTAGACTGATTTTGTGAACCGGATCATCCGATTTAAGATCTAACTCAAAGAACAATTCAACCACAAATCATGAACATGCTAAGGAAAGCTAGTGCGAATTTGATTCGGTTCCTCACACAAAGCCATTGAATGGCTTCAGAAGACAGAAGATATACTAGCATAATTCATATGAATGCTTTTTAATACTTTAATACTGCTTTTTTTGTGTCATTTTTTAAGCCTGAATGCTCCGGTCCCCATGCTTAGTAACTGCATGGAAAAACTTTCTCTTTCTGTGTCACAACAAAGTCATACTGGTGTGAAACTATATCAGAACAGAACTGTCATATTTGTGAACTTTCCCATTTAAGCCGCGTTTCCACCGAAATTACCCGGAAATTACTAGAATTAATAGAATAAAGACCAAAGATTACCTGTTAAGATTTACCCAAAACGAATTATATCTTATGTTTATCCACTACAGAGACATCAGAGCCAGCGGCAAATGTCAGAAGGACTAGCCGAGTTGAGGCTGCTCTCGTCGGGATACATGAGCACTGAGCGCCGGCTGATCGCGTGGAGCTCACTTCTCCAAAATCGGCGAAGCACATTTTCAAATAGGCGCTGTTTTTATAAATAAACCGCAGATTTGAGTTTTAAACAACTACATTCTCGCCTGAAATACTTTTAAAACTACATTTCATGACACAATAACAGTAATATTTAAAAAAAAACATATATATATATATATATGGCGGCAAATGTCAGAAGGACTAGCCGAGTTGAGGCTGCTCTTGTCGGGATACATGAGCACTGAGCGCCGGCTGATCACGTGGAGCTCCCATCGGCGAAGCACATTTTCAAACAGGTGCTGTTTTTATAAATAAACCGCAGATTTGAGTTTTAAACAACTACACAATTCTTTTAAATTCTTTTAAAACTACATTTCATGACATAATAACAGTAATATTTTTGAAATATATATGAAAATGGTGGTTGAAATACAATGCTGTGTGAACTCAACCAATCAGCATGTTCAGCGCTCAAGTCCCGCCCCCGACTTTCTGAGGGGCAATTTTTTACCCGGAACTTTATTTAGATACTGGTTCCTGCGGTGGAAACACACGAGTACCGGCCCAAAGTCCCTAGTTCCTGGGGAAAGTTCCTGCAGTGGAAACGCGGCTTTATTTTCCAAGTAGTACATGTTCCTGGATCAGCAGTACTGAAACAGAACACTATAGGTTGATTAGGAGGTTGTCCAAGCCTTTAACCCCATATCTAGGCCTACTCCTAAAATCTGCTTGGCTGATATAAATGTTAGTTCAGGACCTACAAGAATGTTGTTGCTACTTGACAAATTTTTTTTGGACAGTCATACCTGACCAGATCCAGCAGTGCATCTGCAGACGTTATGACTTGTCCACCTCCCAGTCTACTGCTCTCCGTGTGTGTCCCATAGCCAGGTTTGATGATAAGAACGAGTACAATGCCGACCACTACTGCGATGAATGTGGTCCAAAGGTAGTAGGTGACTGTCAGCACCCCAATCCTGCAGCAGGCCTTCGACTCCATAGACGACAGTCCAGACATTAAACTACAGGCAGACAGTACGAGTTGATATGAGGAGATATTTACACAATCTTTATGTAAGACAAAAATGTTTGTATCAAATATGAAGATGAGAATGAGTCAAATCTCCACCTGGAAGTGATTAGGGGAAGAATCAACATTTTAAGTATCCGCATGAGCAGCTCACCAGGAAAGGAGAAATATATTTTTGCCTGATTACAAAAACAGAGAAAGAGCTTTTCAGATTATAAGCAATTTTGCACAATTTCAACATTTCAGTGTAGAAAAGAATTAATGTTGGTAACAGGCTGAAATGCCATCCAGTTTTACTACCACATGATATATTTTGTCATATTTTTCAAAAAATAATGGAGTTCGGAATGGAAGTTTGGAATGATTAACTCCACCCATTGGGGAGCTGGATGTCATTTGTGTCTGCAGTGAGCACTAGATTCTATGACCAAATCTAAATAGTAGTGTATCACTGTAGTGTTTAACATTGATAATAATCAGAAATGTTTCTTGAGCAGCAAATCAGCATTTTAGAATAATTTCTGAAGGATCATGTGACACTTAAGACTAGAGTAATGATGCTGAAAATTCAGCTTTGCCATCAAATGAACAAATTACATTTAAAAAAAATATTAAAATGAAAAACAATTATTTTAAATTGTAGACTAATACCATCATATTTCAAAGTATTACTGTCAATACCAATTGTTTGCTCTTCCTAAGGGGAAAAAAAACCCTCTCATTTGGTAGATTACTATAAAATTAAAGGTTTATATTATTATAATCACAAGTACTCAAATAAAAACTGAAATGTTTGTATACAACTCAATTGCACATAAGGTTGTTTTCATAAGAATTTGTCATTATGACAGATTTAAACATTCATATGTAATTAACAGTAAAAAAGACCCTCTCTAGTGTTTTATTTATTTATTTATTTTTAACTAACCAGCTGTGAACACATAACACTTGCAAGGTGAATACAAAGTTAAGTGACATAGATCAAAAGCTGTTTTATTGACGTCTTTCTGCAGTTGAAACATTGATGGAGTGATTACTTGAGACATGATACATTCCGATAAGTTGTATTGTACCTTTCAACATAGGCCTACCTTCTGTTCTGATGTTCATTCATGTTTATTTCGTGCTATAACTTGTATTAAAGTGGCAGAGATGACTCGCGTTTCTGAGGCGCTACAGCGATCTGTTACGCCAAATGTAACTAATTACTTTCAAAAGACAGTAACTAGTAATATATAATGTATTACATTTTGGAAGTAACTTGCCCAACACTGCATTTAAATGCGTCAAAATTGCATTTATTGTTTGAATTTAGCATTAGAATTGGTTAGTTTCTTATCAGAAGTAACAAAGCACAAACCTCTTAGCAAGTAGGCTGGATGGGAGGCGAACAACGTTTGGTGACGGGAAAACCGCGATAAGCCTGGCCACGTGAGGCCTACCGGATACCGGTGATTCTCACAGGGTCAAATAGAACCTGCAGCTGTTTTTAAAGTGACATTGCGTTAATGTCTTACTAGTAGATAATTGCTTTTATCGGCCGAATTATTGGCAGATACATCGGTGAATCCCTAATATAGCACACCTCTCCTCATGCCAGAATTTAAGATTTGTTCTTAAAAGTGTGTTATTAAAATTATGATTAGGCTATGTTTAAGTATGAGTAATAGTACTGATGCTTAATGTAATGCATTAATGTAACTGCATATAGCCTATCAGCAAGGCAGGATGAATTTGCTATCTGAGAGCAGCCCATCTGAGCTACTTCCCCTGACTGACTGTTGCCATTTGCTCTGCTGTTCAGCAGAGTCAGGCGTCACGCGCGGCGAGACTGTCTCTCACGTCAACCTCCATTTGTCTCGGCTGGACTGCTGTCTGTCTGGGATTAGATCACTGAGCACAGATGTCCTTAAGTACATCTTAACATTCAAACCTACATGCCTCATCCCAGCACTATAATAGTACAAATTACACATTGTACAGATCTAATTCTGGGGTTTATGATCACGTGACCTGGGTTCAGTAGTGATTTCTAAACAACAAAAAAATACAAATAATCTCAATTTATTTCAGTTAAAACCCAGTACAACGGGAAATATTCCTTAAATTGGCATATACACTGCCGCTCAAACGTTTGGGATCAGTAGGATTTTTATTGTTTTTTAAAGAAGTTTCTTCTGCTCATTATTGCTGCATTAATTTTATCAAAGCACCAAAAAAAAAACTGTAATATTGTGAAATATTATTGCAATTTAAAATAACGGTTTTCTATCTTAATATACTTTAAAATAGAATTTATGCATGTGATGCAAAGCTGAATTTCAAAGCTGAAAATGTGATCCTAGTGCTCCTGTGGCTCAGTGGTAGAGCATTGCGTTAGCAGGGCAAAAGGTCAGGGGTTCGATTCCCAGGGAACACACATACTGGTAAAAAATATATAGCCTAAATGCACTGTAAGCGTCTGCTAAATGCATAAATTATTATCCTTCAGAATAATTATATATAAAATAATATTGTCATTCTAACATGCTAATTCATAATCAGTGATGGAAGCAGTTGTGCTGCTTAATATTTTTTTGGAACCTGTGACACTTTAGATTTTTTGATGAATAAAATGTTAAAAAGAACAGCATTTATTTAAAATAGAAATCTTTTGTAACAATAGAAGTATTGTTTACTATCACTTTGTATCAATTTAGCACATCCTTGCTGAATAAAAATATTAATTTATTTTAAAAAAGAAATAAAAAAATTACTTTTGAAAAAACTTGTTTTTTCTGTATTTTTGATTAAATAAATGCAGCCTTGATGAGCAGAAGAAACTTCATTAAAAAACAATAAAAATCCTACTGATCCCAAACTTTTGAGCGGCAGTGTATGTTTTTGCCAAATGCTATATTAAGAGACTGTTCAAAACTGAAATAAAATAGTTGAAGCTGATAGATAGGAAGAGCTCTGACACACAGCATGACTTACTTCGCTTTCCATCCACTATCTGACTGCCATATTCAAAACATAAATCTTACATAACAATTTATGAAGACACAAAGTGACTATAGCTAGTATTTGACACCAAAGTTTTAGACAGGACAGGACACGTCTCCAAGATAAGAGCTTCATCTAAGAATCATTTATTGTCTACAAATATCTAATTAACATTAGTTCTACATATGTTCTAAATCTGTGTTTTACTGATTAAAAGCATGACAAAACATTTTGACCATTTCAGAAATAGATAATATGTTTGATGTGGACCTAGGCTATTAAAATGCATCACTACAACAACTTGTGTACATTTCCATAATTCCTTCATTGTGTGTATTTTCAGTAACATGTCCACAGTCATTTATCTCTCTAAAATCCACGTTTAATAAGCCTTACTTGTGTGGAGAGGTCCAGACCCCTCAGCGTGAAGCCCAGGACGCATCCTGTGATCACGGCTAGAACCGAGAGCGTCAGCAGCCCGTTGTGCCTGATGTAGTCCTTCACATACTCTCTGACGCTGGCCGAGAATGTGCTTGCCATGAAGTCCTTCATTCTCTCCAGCGGGGTTTTAGCCGGTCCCGCCGGAGAGAAGAAGATGCCAGGCTCCGGAGGCGCCTCTTCGGCATCTGTGGGTATCAGTAGCTCCTCCATGGCGAGTCGCTGCGAGTAACGCAGGAGGGCAAAGCGTAACCTTTTCTAACGAGGGACTAAGCCATCATGCATCCATCCAGCATCTCAAGACCACGGTAGGGGGGAATTAGGAGGCTTAGAGGATTAGGATGGAGTAATAAAATCTAACACTTCCCTGTTGACAGTGGCTCTGCCACACTTCTGGGTTTTTGGCATGAAGTGATTTCAGATAACCTCCACTTTTTGTGTATTTACTACTGTAGCAACGGGTGAAATAGTAATGCACTGCGTTGTTCCCGAACGTAATCCATAGTGAGGACAGGTGATCTGTCTCTAAAGCCACAAGGAAAGTCAGCACGTGCATTCACATGAGCTCATTACAATTGAGAGCGTCCCTTAAGCACAGGCTCAATTAAATCATTTTTTCTCTGGAGAATAGGTTGGCACAGGTGAATTTGTCGTGTTTATTAAAGTTGAGTACTCTTGATACAGCCTGTCTTATGGTTCAAGGGATTCCCCAGGTTTGACTTGAGTAGGCATTAACCATAACCGATGTGATCCATTGATAGTGCATACTAGTGCTTAGCCTTTCTGTTTCCATTTCCATTTTTGCATTTAACACACACCTTGACTTACATTGCATTCAAGGTACACGTTTTATCAGTTCATGCATTCCCTGGGAGTCGAACCCATGACCTTGGCATTGCCAGTGCTGTGATCTCCTGTTCGAGAGCTAGAGTAAAAATAGATGTCGACTGGTGTACATAAACAGATTCTAACTAATTTTCACACAATTTACTATTCATTCTCTTAAATGTGTGATCATTAGTGGTGATGAGGCTTTTGAGTTTTCATATCCGCCTTATTCTTCAATGTGGAAGACTTCTGGTTCATTAGCACCTGTAGGGAAATAACTAGAAGAAAACAACATGCAGTAAACAGTAAAACTGTTTGCTCTACAAACCAGTGTGTTCATAATTAAGATAATACATGAAAATAATATGGTAAGACACACCAATTTGCAATATAAATGAGCTGTTTTGTACAGCTAAAAATAGCTGGACGTGAATGAGACCGGAGGCCAGACCCATAACATTTACAAATGGCTGTACCCTCTCTTATGGGAAAAATAAGGTGGATAGTTACTCGAATCTTGGGGCGTCGTCAAGATGGCGTCGGTGTAGGTCGCGTTTTCTTTGCTCTTACTTGAATTTTGTGCAAAACTTGATTTTTCTTCCTCCCCGAAGACTTAATTTGTTTTCATGCGTTGATTTTATACACTTTATTTTGATGTAAGGGTTACCTCCTGTGTATTCTTTGAAGTTGACATTTTATGTGTAATTTTCCATTTAAGTAATTTTTTTATTTTAATTTATTTCTGATTTATTTATTTAAAAAAAAAAGAAAAGATGTTTAACTTTTTATTTATTTGTTTTTGTTCTGTTTATATTTCACTTTTATTATTCTTTATATATTTATTGTTTTGTATTCTGGTTGTGTATGTAATTTATTGCTATGACTGTATCCCCTGTGAATGTTATATCTTCAATAAAAAAAATAAAAAAATAAATAAAAAGTTACTCGAATCTTTGAATCCGTTCACTAAAAAGATTTATTTAAATTCATTCTGATTTGTTTCAGTATGGAAGTCCATTTTGCTACGGAAATAATTAAATAGAAATATAGCTATTAAATGAGATTGTATAGGCCTATCTCCCTGTTCAGACATGGTTTTTATTAATTCTGCAGAAAAAAAGTTATAAAACTCTCAATACTACGAAAAAAAAATCAGAATTCAGACTTTTTTCCTCGCAATTCCGAATTTATATTTCAAAATCTTTTGTTTTCATTTTGAAATTCTGTTTTTGTTTCCTCCATGTAATAAAAAAATTAAAAAAGATCATTGCTACTTTTTAATCTCACAATTCTGACTTTTTTCTCGCAATTGTGGGTTTATATCTCACAATTTGGACTTCTCAGAATTGCAAGTTTACAGATCTACGCCATAATCTTCAAATAGACTCCATAAATGGTGTTTAAGCATTATAATGCTAAAATATTTGGTATATTGTTCTGATGATTAAACGTTAGTGGACCATTTTCATAGGTAATGTGATGAACTATGTTTGTGGTTACTCTCAGTGGCATTGCTAGGGATTCTGGACCCCTTCTGGAATGAAACAGAATCGTTTAATACTGTTTGTTTGCAAGTGGCTTGATGTGATATTTTGTTATCAATGAACTGTTATTGTAAACAAGGCCAGGTTTTCTGGAGACAGTGTGCTAGTCAATGAAACCTTGGATATAACAGTAATCCAATCAGCCATAATCCTGTCATGACAAAAGGCAGTCAGTGTTAATGAGTCTGATAGGTCAGGACCTATGTGCGTCAGATTGGGGCTTTGTAGCACACTCCAGGTTAAAGGAGCAGACTGGTTACATGGTGATCTGGAACACTTCCAACTAGGCTATACCTATTCAGACAGTAAAGAAGAGAATCAAAAATCACACAACCAAGAGAATCACTTTATTAAATCAAAAATTAAAGCCGATTAATAATTACACAGAATCCCATATGCATTTCAAAAAGGAGAGTTTTGCAACACTCAAATACTAAATCTCATTGACACATGTAAAAGAGCACAGACAGGAAATGGCTACAGATTGACAGATAGTGCTGACATCCTACCGACAAATCTTACATCGAGTCTCCACATCAGGGATATTGGATCCAACCCCGGATGCCAGATCCTGTTGGAAAAAAATATCCATTTTGTCTGGTACCCAAAACCTGTTAATAGCCAGTTTTGTCCAGTACCCAAAATCAATCAAGCAATATCAATGAATGAATCAATTGAGAATATATCATTCATTATTATTAATAATTAAATGGAATAATAAAGTGATCAAATGATTAGAAATGAATGAATGAATTAATAAATACAAAAGAAAACAACACAAATGTATGGTTGCTCTCTTAAAGCAACAAACTCAGGTTGCGAAGAGTCCTTAGATCCAAAAACTTTTTTCTTCGTTTTCTTTTACATCTGTTGCTTGATTTGTTGAAACTGCCCAGAAATACTTAAACAATGAAAACACTATTAAGAATCCCCCCCCCTGATATGACGGATATGTTTTTACAATGTAACCGTAAAGGTTCATAAAGCTGTAAAGTACACAAAAATGTCAAACTAAATTAAGGATACAAAGATTGTTCAAATACATAAAGGTCAAGTTTTAATTTCCCGAGCAATTCTCTTCATTTACTTCTGAAGCTTAGCATGGTGCTTATGAGGCAAAATCCTCATCACATTCAAACTGAGGCTAGTAGTCAAAATCATGACAAAATAGATCAAATATAGCTTAATGTAACAATGAACAATCTGAATTAAGCATAAAATGATAACAGTAGATTACATCAAATAGAGAACCACCAGAGGAACTGTTGTGTCAAGTAAATGAAACAACTGGCAGTTTGACTGAATTCTGTGCACTCAACTATAATCAATTTAATGTAAACATATCTGACCAATTTCAACACAAAGTTCTCACTAAATCATCCTATTACATGTGCATTCAGCTAATATTCTCTATAAGCAAATCCTTCAAAACAGTCATTGTAATATTGGTATATATTGACTGTATGATATTTACATAAAGGATGAGTAAAAATTTCCTCATGCTTTTCAAAGATGTAATTCATGAGATTAATCAAAATTGTAGATGCAGCTATTTTAAACAGTAAGGAATAACAAACCAATCTTGTTTTGATTTTAAAGATTTATACATCTAACAAAACAAAACTTATAAATACAAATTAAAGTAAATATTTTAATAATTTGACATTAAATTTTTGGCCTTAGTACAGTGACAATAATAAAGCTAATTATTCAATTTTGGAAAATCAAATTTTTAAAAAATAATATGACATAATATAAGTATGTGTGTGTGTGTGTGTGTGTGTGTTTATAAAATAAAAATAATCATATTTTTGGGTTACTGGCATCAAAAAGATTGAAAACCCTTGCACTATAAAACATCAAAAGTTATACAGTAGATTTACACAAACCCTTGGTTACGATGTTTGGCAGATGGTGCTCTAAAAGAGCAGTATAGTTTTAGAAAATCTTACATTTTGAACCCCTTTTACCATTTGATGAAGACGAGCCCTGCAAGTACACTGTAGCCCAGTGCAAGAAACAGCACCTTCAGTAGCCTGTCGTGTTTATCCTCCAGCTCTCGTGAGAGGATCTCAAAGAACGTAATGAAGAGGAACGTCCCGGCTGCCAGGCCTTGGAGCACTACAGATATAATACTTTCTGCCAAGTGCTGGACCGTCTGAATACCCATTCCAATCCCGATGCCCAGAGGAATCATTAGGCTCACTGTTACGGCCAGTTTACAGGCATCCCGTAAGGAGATTCCCGCCTTGGCTATATTAACCCCCAGTGCCACTGCTGCCAGCGTCTCGTGGATGGCCACACCAATGAAGAGGGTTCCGAGTTTAGCCCCATCTTCCTGAAGGCCCAAAGCGAGACCCTCAAAAACAGAGTGAGCGGACAGCGCTAGCACCAGGCTAGCTAATCTCAATGGCCCAGCGTGCATCAGCTCTGAAGGGCTGAAGTGTCCGTGGTGATGGGAATGGTACTGGTGGTCTCTGGAACCTCGAGCGGGAGCGATGAATGGAGCATCATTCTCGGAGTCGCTCCCCGCTGCCGAGCCACCAGCATTAAACGTCTCCAGGTCGATAAACGAGGGCTTCTCCTTGCGGAAAGTGAGCACGGTCTGCTCCACAAATACTGTGAGGAAAAACCCAATCATCATCATCGTCTCTGCCAGCGGGTACTGATTGGCGATATGTAATGTTTTCAGGACGTCGTCAACCTGAAAGCAAAAAGGTAAGAAGTCAGATTCTGTGACTGTAAACTATAATTTGATTCCCAGTGAACTTCCTGATGGTAATACTGGTTGTATAACTGACTTTAGTTTAGTATAACAGATAAATACGATCCTTAAACCTGTAAAGACTGCAGGACTATTATTAAAAACAATAGTCCAAAAGATCTTTTTTTTTTTTTTTTTTAAAGGGAACAATTTATTTAACCTTGAGACAAAATCTAAAAAAAAAAAAAAACTTTCTTGTTGAGTATCATATTCGATAAATGAGGCTTTTATTGCGCATATAGTATGATGAAGTGAGAATATGGATCTCATTTTCAAGAACACCTAAAAAAAAACACCTCAATTTTATTCAGAGGCTCAAACTGAGGAAAAATATTCAATCTGATGCAGTTGCTGATATTTATATGAACAAAAGTATGAAATTCTAATAGCTTGTAATGTAAAACTAGGGCTGGACAATAATTCTATATCAATATGTATCGCGATATAATTTTTTTCAATAACGGTGATATGATTTTTAAACACATTTCCGATATTTCGATATACATTACCAGTGTTTCCCATACATTTATTTATTTGTGCCGCTTGACTTCGTTGAATAAACATGAGCACTGCAGGGAAAGAAATTATAGAAATTATACTTTTATTTAGCAAGGATGCTTAAAATTGATCAAAAGTGATGATAAAGGCATTTATAATGTTAAAAAAGATTTCTATTTCAGATAAATAGTGTTCATATCGATATTATATCATATCGACCGAAATTAAGAAATATATCGTGATATCAATTTTGGCCATATCGTCCAGCCCTATGTAAAACAATGAGATCTTTAAAACAGTAAAGCAGACTACTTGTGTAAAACGCATATAAATATCAGTTGTCAATATCTCACAATAATATGTCTTAGTAAGATGACATTTAAATGCTTGATCAAAGCTCTGTTGGCTGATGCTCACATTTTAACATGATATTTCTAAAAAAATAAATATGTATGAATAATCAAGTAAATCTATGTATTGCAAACCTAAGTTTGTCAGAGGTATGAACAGCATGGCGGATATACTACATCCAAATTCCATTTATACCACCCAAAATCATATTTTACAGAACATAATTTTTTAACATTCACAAAGTAAGTTCAAATGCATATGTTGTACCTACTCAAGACAGTATGCGGTTTCAGATGCCCTGAATGTCTTCAGAAGCAAAACTGTAGGTGTGTGTGTATGAGAGAAAAATACTATTTTAAACCATCGCTTTCATTTAGTTTGCAAGGCCATCTGAACTTGACCAAACAATTATTTATTGTTAAAACAAAGTTAATTTTGGAACTTTACACAGATAATACCTAGTAAATAATTTCCTTGTTAAATTTAAAAAGGATATTGATTTGAATGGTTACTTTTGTGATATATTTGCCAAAACATTGTTACAGTTATATTGGCATTGCACTCGTGTTAAGAAACTTTGGACTAGATTTATAACTGATAATATTGACCACACTGACCATATTATTCACATTTTCTCTGTGTTTAGAAAATGTTTTATTTGGTTTTACTAATACTTCAAATAAAACAAAAAAAATTATATTACATATAAAAAAGGTTTAAATGCAAGTTTACTTTTTGCTAAATATCATATACATAAATGTAAGTATAGTAAAAACCAAACCCTTGTTTTGATTCCTGAACAAGAGGCTAAAATATATATATCGAGGGTATTCTCCATTCACTTAACAAGAAAGCTATTACGAATGTATCAATATGTGAATATTTAAATGTATTTCTGTGATTCTTAAGCTATGTATTTTATTGTATCGGTATTACTCTAGTTCTGAATGTAGATTGACTTTGTTCTGTTACTGAAACTCAAAAGAAAAAAGACAGTTGACCAGAAGAGATGGTTTATAATTTAAAAAGTTTAAAATATTAGTATTTCTCTCTCTCTCTCTCACACACACACCTATTGTTTTGCTTCAAAAGACACTGACTCATCAACTGTGATCGTACTGCATGGATTACCATCTTGTTCACTTTGCATGCTTTTGAAGTATCAAATAAGGGCTTCAACTAACTGGTACTATACAGACTCAGAGATGGATTATTTGTATAAAACATTTGTGTGCTTCCTATTTTAACTTTTGTGTTCATTTTTGGCTGATGTTTCCCTTTAAGGGATAGATCACCCAAAAATGAAAATTATGTCATCATTTACTCACCCTCATTTTGTTTCAAACCCATATGACTTTATTTCTTCCATGGAGCACAAACGGAAACATTTTTAAGAATGTATCTGGTCATTTTTTTATCCATGCAATTACAATTAATATGGACTGTAGCTTATAATCTTAAAAAATTAATCAATTGTATATAGCTATAACAAATGCCTCAGAAGACGTACTTTTATAGCGCTTTTGCATCCTTTTTTAAGGCTCCCCATTAACTGTAATTGCATGGGGGGAAAATCAGCCAGGATATTCATCAGAATGTCTACGTTTGCTCCACAAAAGAAAGCATATCATACGGCTTTGGAAAAACCTGATGGTGATTAAATAATGTTATTTTTGAGTGAACTTTTTCCAAAACCAAAACCATGCTTGATAACATACCTTTTCCCTAACTGCTGGTAGAAGGGCATTGAAGCAGGTGGCCAGGAATACACCTCCTCCAAAACAGTTGCTTAAAGCAACCACTTTTCTATACCTTGTGACTTTATCATACTCCATATGCATCACCCGCACAGGAATAAGAATGCCCGCCAACATCAGGGCAAACACCCCCAGCAGGCACAGGATTTTGGCTACAGCTATCTCCATACTGAGGAGATGGGCTGTGATCCCACTTCAACAAAGCATGTGTATCTGAAATAAAACACTGAAGCCAAAGACACTCTTCTTAAGGCCGACTGAGGTCAGGTCATGGACAGCATCCCTGGAAAAAATTCACAAACGTCAGTCCACAGCACAGTGTTTCATAATTATCGTAATTAATATAAGAGAAACATCAAAATTTAAGCAACTTCAAATCAGCATCAGTTCGACAGCTGTTGCCAGGTATGTCCAGTAGATACATTCACACCTGACAACCCATTTCTGAGGCGTTATATGTTCGTAAGGTGACTGGCGAGGTCAGTGTACAGATTAGCATGCTAACTCTGGTGAGCTGCTAGCTATCATAGTAGAAAAAAGCCTTTATAATGTGCATGTATTGAGAGAGAAAAAACCCGTTAACGACAAAAACACTTTATATTAAGACGTGCAAGCCTGTTGTTTTTCCACGAATTTCTATTCAAACTGGAGTTGTTTACTATAGCTCTTAAATGCTAAGCTAACAAATACTGCACGCACATAATAGCGTTTATTCTATATTACTGGTTTAAATACGCCTTTTAAAATGATTCATCAAACAATGAAATGTAATAAGACAATAATTCATATACTTATGCACGAAATGAAGCGTTTTACCCGTGTTTGTGCCGATACTTCCTGCTGCTGAAAGCTGCGACACCTGTTCAGTGGCTGTCTCAATAACTAGTGAGCAGCCTATCTAGTTTGCGCTGTTAGGCAACATAGGCGCGTTTGGAACGTCAAACTTTTTAAATTCGGATAATGAATTGCAAAATGTTCGCTGCCTCTAAAAGTGGCAAAAAAGCTTTAATGTTTCAAACTTTGCTTCTGCTGTCTATATAGTCAGCTCGCTAGGTTTTGAGACAGTGATGTTTACGGATGACAAGTCCCGTTAAATATACCATCACACATACATCAGTTCTCCAAAATGGACAAAAACATCCATTTCCTTTAATCCAAAATGATCAGAACAAATTAAGAACAATATTTGTTAAGTAATGGTACTTTTGATATATCTCATCGCTTGAAACATGGTAAGTGGTTGTGAAACATTAAACTTCAGCTGCAAAAGTCCTATTTGAAATCTGACATTTAATTGTCAATGTTGAGTTTTGCACATGTCAACCCCTTTCAGTTCAGACAGAGACTTGTCATTGGACAGGTCAATCACTGAGGTGTTACAGCAAATCTGCATTATGTCCATGTAGCAGCAATTCATTAATCACTGTCCAGTAACATGGATTATTACTTGAGCATATAATGTTAACCCAGTGTGATGTTTCATTTGATCAGACATTTGTTTGAGTCCAGTTCCCAAAAATGATGGGTGCATGTGCACTGATGACCTCTTCCAGCCGGTAGGGAAATGTGGGGCAGTGAACTCATGCAGTTTTTATAGATGAATAAACAGTCTCATCCCTGGAGTTGAAGGAACAAGGTATATCTTAAAAAATAAAAAAGTAGCCCATCTTCCAAAGGTCCACCAGGTCAAGGGTTAAACTGCACAAAATGAGAGAGGTAATGTTAAGTTCTAGTTTAAAACAGATATTGTTTAAAATAAGCTGTTGTTTGAATGCATCTATAAAGCTAAATCTCAAAAACAACATTAAAAATACCTATAAAACATCTTATTAAGACAAGACACCAAGTGAATGAAGTTTAAAAATTAACTAACAGATTAACATGCTTTCCAGGTTGATTGATTACATTAAGAATTGCAAACAATTTTTTTTACAAGTTTTCTAAAATGTTAAGTTTGCAACTACGGCATTGTCTAATTAAATATGCAAACATTTGCATATATTTCCAAAATATAAATCAAAAAATTGTACCCTTTTATTGACGTATTACAGAGGGGATTTTGGATATGAATTTTCATCACTACATAAATGAGAAAATACTGTCAACAGTCCATGAACAGTACATGAACAAACCCTTCTGTAAATACCTTCAGAATACAGAAAAGAACAAAACTCAAAGTTCGGTTTACGTTAGCGCTACTGAAGAGGAGCATTCTGACGGCCTTTAAAATGGTCTTTAAAGGTGCTGTATGTAAGTTTTTGATTCTACTAAAGCATAAAAATACCATAATGTGTTTGCAGATATTTAAGAAACATGCTAAGTTAACATACTTGTTTATCTGAAAAACAATACTAGTCAGTTATTCTCCTTTGAAAATCTGCGTTCCAGGCCAGAATGTCGGTCTCTGTTTTGGTTTGTGAAACCCACCCACTGCCAGTTTACCCAATTGTATTTCGGCACCCCGGGTTGCCAGTTGGCGGAAAACGCAGCATATTTCATTTCATTCGTCAAGTTCGCTGGTTCCTGTTGGTGTCATCAATCTGGCAACCTGCATGTGCGTCAAGTCTGAGGAGGAGGGGCCAGGTGAAAAAAAACCCTCTCCAATATTTTGAATTTGGACTGCAATACCTAGTTCAACCACTCGGTGTCAATCCTACATACAGCACCTTTAAAGATGTGTATAGTAATTTAAATCTACACACTCAAGCAGATAATGTGCAATAAAATAAAAACGTAAGTCTATTTTGGATGTTTTCATTCCACTACTCTGAAACAACAACTATAAAAAAGCTAAATAGTCCAAAAATCTCAAAATTGACCATTGCATGAAAAAACTGTGTTTTTGCCTCTAGTGTCTTGCCTTAAAGTCTGAAACCTAAAGCTATGTTCCAGTCTTTTAAATGTCAATTAGTTCAGATGAAAACTTTAATTGAGTGATGTGTGGTACCATAGGGAGTGTCAGGGTTCATCGTTGCCAGCACTACTGGGAGGTCGACTGCGCATTTGACTCCTCAGCTGCTCAATAATCTCAGGGTTCTGCTGCTGCATTTGCTGTGCAAACTGCTGACCACTGTCCCGTGACAGAAAAACACTAGTTCAGCCTCACTGCATATAACCTTGAACTTTCAGTTAGGAAGTAGAACAGAAACCTATGAAAATCACAGGATAGTGATGTTAAAACTTACGCCTGTATGAGGCCGGAGAGGTCATTGCCACCAACACCTGCACCTCCTGCTCCAGCTGTTGTTGTTGTTGTTGCTGCTGCTGCTCCTGCTCCAGGAGAGGTGGCTCCCGCCATAGGACCGTAAGCCCCAGACATCATACCTGACATCCTACATGGGCACAGAAACAACTGATATAAACTGCTGCTAATTGTTAACACAAATCACAAGTCACAACATCAAAACAACATCAAATCACAAGTCACAACATCAAAACGTTGGTACAGTGAGGTTCAATTAGCATTTCTTGACATAAAACCTGTGCAATTTAAATGTTTGTACAACTCGTTTTTTTTTTTTAAGTGTTGATTATTAAATACATATGGTATCAGTATCAGACCCGATACTGCGCTTCTGTACTTGAACTCGTACTCATTAAAGCGCTCCGATATCACACAGTGTGTGAACAGTGCTGTGTCCAGACAAAGAAACACAGACAACAGAGAG
>NW_015659405.1:81221-82195 GCF_001515625.1 Sinocyclocheilus rhinocerous | reverse complement strand
AGACAACAGAGAGTAGAATGGAGTTATTAGAGATTAAGGATGTCTATGAAGTAAATGTATGTAATTAGTATAATGTTAAACATTCAATATTCACGCCTGTATAGCTGATGTGTGTGAGCTGATAAGCAAAGCACGCTGAGTCGATTGAGCACGAGGCGGCACAGATGAGCGAGCTTGTTGAACGAATATCCCTTTCTCACAGACGTCACTGGAAAGTTTGTAGTTCGGTCAGATATGTCAAAAGCAAGTAAGTAAAACAATGCATAAGTTACTTGATGGTAAGGAGAGAAAGAGAGCGCACACGCACTTCTGTTGCACGATCTTAATTGCTGTTCACTCCTTTAGCACACGCATCATTTAAATTAAAAACTAAATCGTAAACATAAAACAAAACAAAAAATTACAATGGCATTCACAATAAACAACATTTATTTTAAACGTCAAGCATACACTTTATTTAAAGCGAAAGTAGCAGCCTGTGTGAAATGCACTAGGCCAGTGGTTCCCAACCACGGTCCTGGAGGCCCCCCAACACTGCACATTTTGCATGTCTCCTTTGTCTGACACACCCATTTCAGGTCTTGGAGTTTCTACTAATAAGCTGATGACTTGAATCAGGTGTGTTTGATTAGGGAGACATGCAAAATGTGCAGTGTTGGGGGGCCTCCAGGAATGTGGTTGGGAACCACTGCACTAGGCTATACGGGTCTCCAGAGTTGGGTGTAACGCGTTACACAGTAACTTTTCTGGTAACGCAGTAATGTAACGCATTACATTTTAAATTTGTGTAATTTGATTATAGTTACTAAAGTCAATATAATTACGTTACTTACGTTACAAATGTAGTGTTAAGAAAAAATATATATTTATATGCCTTTTAAAATCACGCATCAATAAAATGAACCAAAACTCAGCGAATACTTCACACACAGACATGAGAAACATATCTATGGAAAGCTTGAAGTGTCTACTTT
>NW_015659405.1:53205-71149 GCF_001515625.1 Sinocyclocheilus rhinocerous | reverse complement strand
CGATCACTTGCATTTTTTCCTGATAACAGCGAAAAAAACTTAAAATGCTCTGCCATTTTTGATCGTACATATAAGTGTAATACATCATTTGAATCTGTGAAGGGTCTACTTTTATTTGTGTGCACTCACAATATCAACAAAACATTGTGCTTTTGTAAAATAAAGAAAACAAACGTTGCGTTTTCAGCTTTCTCAGTCTCCGCGAACTTCTTTCTGAAACGCGTCACTAAAATGAACCGAAACTCAGCGAATACTTCACACACAGACATGAGAAACATATCTATGGAAAGCTTGAAGTGTCTACTTTTAAAGGAAGGAAGTGTTATCTAAAACAAATATTCTCTGATGAAGTAATCCGTATGAAACCAACGCGAGGTCCAGTCTTTCCCATCTGAGCTCATTATCTGTAATGTGATCACGCCCACACGCAGCGCGCGCTATTCATACGGTAATCATCCACGTGAGACGCGCGAACCTGTAAACGCCCACATCACCTCCGTAAACAAAGAAGCAAGATTCATTTTTAGCATTCAAATATGCACTGTATGTTCATCAATACTGTTTTCAAATGTTATCAGAACCATTTTCAATTTATTAAGGTTTTTTCCGTATTTAATGCTCACACAGTTTAAACAGTTAAGCCAGCATACACATATACCCTACACTCAGCAAGCAATGTTGTATATAAAACACTGTATAGGCACATTTAAAGATACATTTTTCATTGTTAGGCAGGTTTATAATAAGACTGTTAAGTTTTAGAAATAGATTAAATCTTTAAGTCAAGTTGCTGTTTTCATACCTTTGTAATATTTTTCAGTCAATATTAAATTACGGAAAAAACTACAATTTTCACTTTGAAGTGTATTTTTTATTAGGTTTGATGTTTTCAAAGTAACTTGAAAGTAAAGTAATTAGTAGTCTGATTACTTTTTACATGCAGTAATCAGTAATGTAATCAAATTACAATTTTCAAGTAGTAATAAGTAATTTGTAATCAAATTTTTTTTTTGAGTAACTTACCCAACACTGCAGGTCTCTCTCATTCTGCACCAATACAAATGTGCACGCGTGTTGTGCGTTTTGCTTGCTTGACGTTAATTGCATTATATGAGTCGCTTTGGAATATAAGTCTCAGCACATTTCAGATGATAAAAAAACGTGACTTATATTTCAGAAAATATGTTCATCGCTGCTACAAAATTTATGTATAACAAGTGGTTCCATGCATTATTACAGGAAAACATCTTGTGATTACAGTATTGAGCCACTGCAATGGGCAGCTCTAATGCGCTATTAAATTAAAGATGACATATGATAGAGCAATAAAATTAACAGTGAAAGTAACACAAGATTGTATACATTTTAACGGGCATAATTAAGTCTGAAAATAACTGAAGGAAATAAAAGGATAAAATTCTCTTTCACTTGCTCCTTCTTGATGGTTACACCACATGACAAGATTAGAGTTTTCAAAACCATATGAATTCATCATGACTTTATGTATAGTGTGTGTATTAGGTGTATAACAAATGCTGTGCTTAAGTTTTGTCTACTCACAGATGTTGCACTTGTGGGTTGTTCATTAAATTAGATGCCTAAAGAGAGTGACAGTGAGTTAATGATGAGCATAAGTAAGCATTAATGATGAGCATTTAAGATATATTTCTACTGACCATGTTCATGAAACCAGGGTTACTCAGCAAACCGGCCAGTTCGACTCCACCCAAACCCCCTGCCTATAAGCACATGGGCTTTAGCACAACTCTGTTTTTCACAGAAAGACAAAACTGTTATCAGGGTGGTTCTGTGAACTCACGGGGCTGGGCTGCGCTTCCTTCATCTTCTGTTCTGCTATTTGCAGGTTGGCTTTGTAGGTGTCGTTGTCAGGGTCCAGCTCCAGCGCTTTCTTGTAGTAGCTCACAGCCTCCGAGTATTTGTTCAAACTTGCAAGAGCAAGCCTTGTTTTTAAGAAAAGCATAAATAAACGTGACATCAAAATCCATTAATATCAGATTTTTAAAATAAAGGTATTTGGAGCGTTTTTAAAATCAAATTTAAGGCTTTAAGACCTGCATAAATCAAATTAATACAGCATGTCCATTCAGAATCAGAACATGTATCTTATAATCATTAACTTAATTAAACAGGCTGCAATACATATTCAAGGACTTGATGTTGAATTAAATGCCATACAGTTTATTGAGTAACTAAAATACCAATAATAACTAGGAAAAAAAGTTATGCATAATGCATAAGACAAGACTGAAATACACCAGGACTCTGATTTTGAAATGCCTATGGCTTTGTAGGTGTCGTTGTCAGGGTCCAGCTCCAGCGCTTTCTTGTAGTAGCTCACAGCCTCCGAGTATTTGTTTAAACTTGCAAGAGCAAGCCTTGTTTTTAAGAAAAGCATAAATAAACGTGACATCAAAATCCATTAATATCAGATTTTTAAAATAAAGGTATTTGGAGCGTTTTTAAAATCAAATTTAAGGCTTTAAGACCTGCATAAATCAAATTAATACAGCATGTCCATTCAGAATCAGAACATGTATCTTATAATCATTAACTTAATTAAACAGGCTGCAATACATATTCAAGGACTTGATGTTGAATTAAATGCCATACAGTTTATTGAGTAACTAAAATACCAATAATAACTAGGAAAAAAAGTTATGCATAATGCATGATAAGACTGAAATACACCAGGACTCTGATTTTGAAATGCCTATGTTTTACTACTTCCAGTTGTTCATTAAAAGAGGTAAGAGATATAATATGTATCCTTACAACAATCTATAACCTATTACAATATAAACACCATAAGGTAAACATTGCATAATGCATCAACAGTAGCTAAATAAAAATAAATGCATGTTCTACAGGCTCACGCTTTGGGGAACAGGGCTGCATTTTGACTTTGAAATGTGCAGTGCTCACACTGATTTAATTAAATCATAACCTTTTAAAGTTTAATAATCATATTAGACTGTATCATGACTATTGCTTTTCTTTTTATGACCTTAAATTTGATAAAAGTGAAATTAAGACTTATAGGACCTGTGGGAACCCTGAAGTCAAAAAATGAATTTATAGATTTATAGATGTGAATCAAGTGGAATCAATTGGCCTTGAATAATTTATCTGAAACTGTGCTGTACATTTTAGGGGGGGTTGTGGAAAGTTAAAAATTACCCCATCCGTCCATATGCTTTACTGTAGTTTGGATCGATTCCAATGGCTTGTTCACAGTCTTGAACAGCTCCAGCATAGTTTCCCAGTTTGCTGTAGGCTGCAGCTCTAAAAAATTATTTAAATAATAATATTACTTTTCAAATAATAAAAACAATTCACCAAGAAATGAAACAAATTTAATAAAAATACTTTTTAAATCATTCTTGGATAATGCAAATACTACAGCATTAAACTTTTTTTTTTTTCTGATTTAATGAAAATGTGCAATTACCTGTTGCAATAGTAGACAGCATTTTGAGGATTAAGCTGGATGGCTTTAGAGTAGAACACAACGGCTGCACCAAAGTTCTCTACCTTCATCTGATCGTTGCCTGCAGGTACATACATGCAACACTTGAGTGAGAGGACCTTATGAAGCATCCTGAAATTTTAAAGGTGTAATGGTCTTACCGTCTGTTTTAAGATGCTCTGCCTCTGCTAACTGCTCCTCTGAAGGTGAACCACTTGATGAATTGGTCTTATTTTGAGGTGTCTGCTACATATAACAATGTCTTAAGAAAAGTCCATTCAACACTATGAATAAACATTTCAAAATGACATGAACAGCTTTTACCTGTTTAGTTGCAGAGGCAAATATCTCTGGCAGAGACGGACTGACTGCTAAACTCTGGTCCTCTACAGAGATGCCAAACGATGTCTCCAGGCACTGGATGGCGACTAGATAAAAGGGTAAATTAGGAATTACCAACCAATAGCATAACAGTGTCCAGCACTGATTTTAGCACTAAGGTTTTACCTTCTAAGCTTTCTTGAGCATCTGATGACAGACTCCCAGAGGACAGCTGATCATGAAGAAACTGGATGATGGAGAATGCGAGACGCTTTGTGTCTGCCATTCTGTCTTGAGGCTTAAACCTCACCAAATAAATATGTGAAGGAAACCTACGAGACAGGGACAAGTGTTATTATTACCAACTACAACATTATAGAAACAGAGCAGTAGAACAGTATGATAATGGTTTGTAAATCAGAGACACGTCAGTTTGGCATTAATGATTCCGAATGTTACAATGTATTTATTCCAGTTTTTACTGTTCTGGATTTAATACTAAACGTCCACAGTAACTCAGTAACGTTACACGTGATTTAAACGCGAAATAGCAACCAATGTAAGACGGTTACAAATTAACAACCTTCAAATATGTAACCATCGCTGAGAGCATGTGCCAAGACGTGAATATGTCCATTGAGTCAAAACAAAGTTATTATGAGAGATGGAACATTCTAGCACAAACTAGCTGTTAGCTCATGCTAACAGTTTCCATTGGTTTGCAACGTAATTCTGTTAGCATTAGCTTCAGTTCGCTCAAGTGATTTAACATAAATCCAAAAGAAGATTTAATGAGGATTGAAAATGAGCTAGCCGTCATTCAATGTTTTACTCTAAAATCGTTCAGGCTGTTATTTGGTTCTACAGAATCTAAAAAGTGTGTTTAATACACACTCACCAGTAGCCTCCTCTCAGTGATCTCTCTAGCCAGTAGCGTGAGTGTGACGATTCATATGCGTGCGCGTGCGCGGCTGCCGTAACGCGCGCGACGTCACATGTTGGGTTACCGCTCAACTCTTGCAAACTGACCTATGAAACTGACTGACGCGGGCAAATTTGCTTATGTACACTGTCACTGACTCTGACATTATGTAATGAAACATTATGTGACAAGCTGCAACCATACATAACTACAAGCAACAATACTGCCAAAAAAGGATTTGGTCACCCTCCCTGTCATTAATATAAAATGCTAAATGAAAAATTCTACATAAATGCAATTTAGTTGATAAATCTGAATTACACTAGGTATATGAATTGTACACAGTAGGCTATGTAATTAATAAAATTATAAAAATAATTGTATGTAATTAGTAAAAGGAATGCAGCAATAGGCCGTGATGAATAATGAACATGTTTGAAATGTACATCTGATTTATGGAATTATTAATAACTCCATGAATTGTATTAATCATGAAGGTAAAATAGCACAACTCAATATGATTTTGTTTATCAATTTGAGTGTTTTGAATTTTTTATGTATTTATTTATGGATATGGATTTTGGACCTTCAAAAATGGCCTAAATTGGGCACCATTCACTTGCATTACATGGAGAAAATCCTGGAATATTTTCCTCCAAAACCATAATTTCTCTTTGTCTGAGGCAAGAATGTAAACCTTACATTCATCATCTAAGCCTTATTTTTGTTTGACTGAGCTTACTTTGTACATTGTGAATTTGGTGTGGATTTGTTGCGGGCGCCATGCTGGCCTACCGATCTGGTGACTCTCAATTTGAGCGAGACGGACTGAGATCCATCAATGTTGGACTTTTTTTTTTTTTTTATTCAATTAATTTGTGTGACTAATTGTCTACGACCAAGAAATTACATCGCTTCTGTTACTGATGCATCTCCTTCCACCACTAGCTGGAGGACTTAAGTCTGCAAAAATGAGTGCATGCGATGCTGCTGAAAGACTTGTAATCTTTTATCAGGTAGTGGCATTTCAATAATTTATCGTGTCAACTTCTTAGCTCATGCAGATTGCTCAAAAGTGAATGAGATTGATCATAGGCGTTCCCATCTTTCACTAGCCAATGAGTCAATGTTTAAATAATCACTTTAATAATGTTGTTTGCTGCTGCACATTATGCTTGTCTATTGTTCAGTGTCCTTGTCTCAGTCCTCAGGCTGCAGTTTGGAGGAGCATCTCAGCATCAACCGGCGTCAACATTCATACCTTTTTGTTGGATATCAGAAAAGCATGATTGACAGCTTTTACATCAACACTGAATAAGCATCTCGTCTCATGCCAGGCAAACTGCTCCTTTGGGGCATTCAGTGAACTTTTCAATGCACATTTTGAGGTTAATTTGTCTAATGATGGTGCACTTGTGAACTTTTACACATCCCTGCAGACAACAGTGTACAACATTAATGTGGGGAAAATGAAGGAGTCACCCAGAGTCAGAGACTGCTTCATTAGACAATAACCGAGCATTATGATGTTGGAAGAATGCTGACCTGCATTTATAAATCACTCCTCCATAAACACACAAATATACTGTAGTCCTACAATATAGAGCAAGCACCAACCATGGCCCTACAGCACAATACACTATAGGTATGTATCAGTTTATAAAGGTAACACTAGAGGGCAGCACAGTTTTATCTTTCATCAGAAATGTACAGCATAAATGTGGCTTATTTGATTTAATATGCTTAATTTATGTAGGCTATTTGTTTAGTCATAGTGAAAGTGTGTTTATAATAATTTTGCTTGTATTAGAATAATATATTGGATCACCATTCTTATTAAACCTGGTGGCCTTTATCTAACGGTTTTGCAAAAGATGTTGTTTTGAAAGCAATTTGGTGTTCTTTCTATTTGCCTCTGCCAAGCAATTTCCTGATTTTCTTTTTTCTTCACAATGTCAAATTGAAGAAAAAAAGAGAATTACATTAAGCAAGCCTCAGTCTGTTACACATCAGTCTGTAATTAGGGCCCTGCGACTAAGTCATGATCATGTAAATATTTGAGTTTAAGTAGAAACATTAACCATCTCTGTGTTCTTACATAACACATCATAAGTCTCCTCATTGCTCAGTCATGTGCACCATTTTCTGATGGCAGGAGCGTTTGTTTTGTTACGGCTTGCTCTCTGAGAAGCTCAGAATACTTAAAAAGGAAAAAGCTTTAATCTCCTGCCACTCATGAGCCATATTAAGGCAAGAACCAAGCCACTGTGTCACACACAATGTTAGTGGTTAAAAATGAGGTACTTCTGAATAATTCTGATATGATTTACTCAAAAGTAGATGTTAGGCATGATCATCCAAGCTCCTCAAGCTCCAATGACGCTGAGTGCGCAGAGCTTCTGTCTTCAATTTGAACTGAAAAGTGAGTTTGAACTGAAAGTCAGTTAACATCTTGTGAAATAAAAAGCTGTGTTTGTAACAAAAATCATTAAGATGTTTTGATTAAATTTTTGGCCAAAATAAATACCATAATCCATAATTATGCTACTTCCAGTGAAAATGTCCATCCCATGTTGTTCTCTTACCTCTAAATCCACAGACATATGAGACCGTGGACTACAAAACCAGTCTTAAGTCGCTGGGATATATTTGTAGCAATAGCCAAAAATACATTGTATGGGTCAAAATTATTGATTTTTCTTTTATGCCAAAAATCATTAGGATATTAAGTAAAGATCATGTTCCATGAAGATATTTTGTAAATTTCCTACTGTAAATATATTAAAACTTAATTTTTGATTAGTAATATGCATTGAACTTCATTTGGACAACTTTAAAGGAGATTTATCTTTTTATAGGAGATTTTTTTGCACCCTCAGATTCCAGATATTCAAATAGTTGTATCTCGGCCAAATGTTGTCCTATCCTAACAAACCATACATCAATGGGAAGCTTATTTATTCAGCTTTTATATGATGTATAAATCTCAATTTCGAAAAATTGACCCTTATGACTGGTTTTGTGGTCCATGGTCACATATTTGTTTAGAACTATTTTGGACAGCTTTTCGCTCATTAACAGTGCTTGATCTGTGCATATTTCTCTCCTGATTCAGACAAGACAACATTTTCACTGGAGAAAGCAATATTATGGATAGAGGTCTCATATGTTAGCTGGAAGCAACGGTTTAAAGTTAAAATCATCTTTTTTTCTTACAAACATGCAGCTTTTTACTTTATGAGATGTTAATTGAGTATAATGACGTGACATTTATTTTGTGTGTTCCTCATTCAAAGCTGAGGCATGACTTCAAAAGACTTGCAATACAGTGCACATGAATACTTTTCAGATACTTTATGACTTTTTTTTGGTATATTTTTCCCCACAGGTAATCACACTTGTGTTGATATTCATACCAACACTGCAGTTGTTTTAATGCTTTTAGCTACAATAGTTCAACAAACAATACATTAAATTGAAGTAAATGTAAGTACCGAGTAACTTACATTTTAGAAAATATTTCCAGTTATTTTGTGTATTTTTGCTGTGCCAATGAAAATGGTTTTAAACAAAGCCACAGCAGAATCGACAGTTCCTCATCTCCGAACAACAAACAGTAGTGGCGTTCCTGAACGAATCATTGTTTTGTTGAGTGAATGATTCAATGACTCACTCATAAAGATGCTTGTCATAAAAAACTCATGTACTTGCGTAACTCTTATTTTAACTCATCTACAACATATTACAATATAAACACCATAAACATTATCATAGGCCTAATTGTAACTGCAGAAAGTATTGCAAGCTATGCTATACAGCTTCCAAGCACATACTGTAGGAGGGTCCACAGAACATGTCATAAAACAACAGCAGCCGCTGTGCGATGCCGTCCCTAATCTTTCTGACAGCCTCACCTCTTGAGCCCACTCTGTAATGGAATCCAGTAATTTGTGGGAGGTGTGAATATTCCTTGAGACGTTTATCACCCGCACAAAGAGAGATCATAACGATAGCAAAGTGCATTTCACAGGAACTCGTAGCTCATAACCCTTTTGCAGCCTTGACAAGAGTCATGTTTCCTGGTAATTTCCTGTGAGAGTTTTACAGACTAAGTTTGTTACAAAGAGATGTCCTCTTTCTAGTAGCCAAGGTTTATTGCTCCCGGTTATGGTTGCCTGTCACGCTTAAGAAATCCCTCTAGTAGCCCACTTTCCATTTTCTTAATCATGCTTTAATTTTGATATCTCAATCTCAATCAAAAAATCAGCAGGTTAACAATCCCAAACTCTCAGCTTCATCAGTAAAAAAAAAAAAAGTCAAGTGCACAGCAGGGGAATAAAAATAAATAAATAAATAAAAAATACATAATACATAATAAATAAATCAAAAATAAAAATGCTGAAAATGTAGTCACACTCATGCTATCCAAGATTAATATGATTGTGTTTCTTCATCAGGTTTTCCTCATCAAAGTTAGCATCACTTGTTCACCAATGGATCCTCTGAATGGGTGCCGTCAGAATGAGAGTTCAAACAGCTGATAAAAACAACACAATAATCCACAAATTATCCACACAACTTTGTAAAGCAAAATGTTTTGTGTATGTAGGCTAATGAAAAAAAATCATCACGGCATTTTAAATTTAATCCGTCACTTCTGGGCAAAATATGAGTCAACAACCAGAATAATAATGCTTCCTCCAGTGAAAAAGTCCATCTTCTGTTGTCCTCTCACATCAAAATCCACCGACATATTTGTTTAGAACTCTTCTGGATTGTTTTCACCTGTTAACAGTGCTTGATCTGTGCATATTTCTCTCCTGATTCAGATTAGATGACCTTTTCACTGAAGGAAGCAATAAAAGGACTCGTATTTTAGCCTAGTTAAAATTTAATCTTATCATATTGCGCCTGATTAGGTCATGATGAAATGGATTAAAAATCCCACAATTATGATTTGTTTACATTTCCCAAACTTTTAAAGAATAGGATTTTTTTTCTTACAAACATGCATCTTTTTACATCACAAGACATTAATTGATGGGCTGGAGTCATGTGGATTACTTGTGGATTATTGTGTTGTTTTTATCAGCTGTTTGGACTCTCATTCTGACGGCACCCATTCACTGCAGAGGATCCAGTGATGAACAAGTAATGTAATGCTCAAATGTGGCCACATTTAACATTTGCTCTGCAATAATTCATATTGAAAAAAAATTCAATTGCAAACTGCATAATCAGGAGTTTCACACGAGGGTGAAAAAGTTACATTTTGCCAAAATTTCTCTAATGTGATGGTGCCTTAAGATTGTCCTTTGTCTGCCTATTTTGCTATTTGTTGTGAGACCAATTGGCCTACTGGTGCAAACTGAAAAGGTTCAATAATTATATCCATCTCTGTTTGACATGATTGACTACGAATCAATTTTTAGGCAAAAATAGCAACAGCCATCAGTGATGGATTGAATTATTTTCAATAGAGTGATTTATTTAGACTCCACTGTAGGCCTTGGGCAAGCAAGACCTTGCTATAGGATGTTTGAGTTTTGAAACTAATATATTACATATAATTTGGCAGTATTTGTGAATCTTGTATTTACTGTGCCAAAATTCTACATCTGAATTTATGACTATAATCTCAATGAAAATGTGGCTACCAGAAGTAAGTCTCATTAGTCTGAAGGCATGCCAAATTCCCACTCCTCCCACATTATTCCAGAGCTCTATGTGAAAGTCTGCTGTGCTTCCTATTGAGACCGATTAGTGTAAATGAATAGAGTGTACGCAGACATCAGTCTGTTTGGCTTTATTAACTGATTTGTCTGAGGTATTAATAGCGAAAGCTGCCCCAGTGAAAATTCTCAGACTTAAAGCTTATGTTCACTATATGACAATGTCTTATTCAATGTTTTAATATTTGAGCCCCCAAAAAATTAGATTTTGCAATAAGTAATGCATAAACTGTAGGGGGCAAGTTTTGTTTAAATTGATATACATTTATGCATTTCATTAACTGCAGTATTACTTGTCCAAAACATCCTTGTAATGTTTTTTTTTTTTGGTAATATTTTATCTGTTTGTTTCACAATTGTTTTATTGTATACATTTTGCTGACAAGCCTATATATAATTGGCTATTTAACCCAATATCATGACATGTTGTCACAAAAGGTAGACATGTTAAGTGAAGTATACCTTTTCCCTGAAAAAAAAAAACAGTTTAAATATTCAATATTTTTGTAGCCATAAGACTAAGTTATGTTTCTGATATGGAAATGGACTTTCATACATAAACCTACTCTGGGGAATGTTAACTGGAGTAAAAAGTGTGACAACTAGCTGCAGTCTGCCCTATATGTTATAACAAATCTCAAATAATGCAACAAATATCATCTTACATACTTAAAAAATAAACTGCCTTTCAGTCATTTTCATAAAGTTTACTAGACCAATCCAACTAGAAAGGCCTGACATGCTTCAAAAGCACAGATCTCTGTGATTTTTGCACTCATAGATCTCAAAGGGCAATTTTTCCTTTTTTTATTTTAGTTTTTGTTTCCTTTTAAGACAAGAAGGCTCAAGGGGGAACATTTTTGCAGTTGCTGCCAAACCTAATGGTTTTTGGCAGACATATCCTCCAGACTACCAGGAAAAAACAGTTTTGTGAATTTAGTATTTTGTCATGTTGTTTAGAGCATAAGAAAAATTTTGAAAAATAAAATTTTTGAAAAATGATATTTTATTCATATGTTACGCCATGTCCTCTTTAGAGGACATCGGGATGAATTTAGTATTTTGTCATGTCATTACATTGTTTAGAGCATAAGAAAAATTTTGAAAAATAAAATTTTTGAAAAATGATATTTTATTCATATGTTACGCCATGTCCTCTTTAGAGGACATCGGGACTTTAAAAAGTCCTGTTTTTTTTTTTAAATAAAAAGACATGAATAGACATGAAAAGGCAAAATCATATTTCCATTAGGGTGTTACATTTGATCACTAAATGAATGTCAGACATTTTTAAAGACCAAAGAGAGGGAGTGGTCAGGGTGAAACATCCAATCATTTGGTATCTCTGAAAAGCCCTGAATGTGCTCTGTACAGGACATCCAGATTTAAAACTGTGACATGTAACGTCTCAGAGAAATCGCTAAAACATAATGTCCTCTACAGTGGACAAAACTCCATAGCTGGTAGTCAGGAGGATATTACTGTCTAACCACTATCGTAAACTGCAACAAATCGTGGTCTTTGAATTCATTTCGTATTGAATTCATTAGAAATAGTATTGCTTTTGGTGAGATGAACTTTAACCTGAATTCACAGAGGAAGCAGCTAAAAGCATTAAAAGCCTGAAGATGGAGCAGGTTGCACATCTGATGGACTGCTTTGTAGTGTTTAAAAATGGAAACAATTACTATTGTTCAAAGGCCCATCATGCACAAATGGAGGTGAACACCATTCAGATTCCCTTTAACAATGATCAAAGCCATGTTGGCCTCACTCTTATTTTATAGCATGCTTTTATTAATGACGTATTAATGAAATACTCTGAGGAGTACTTTTTTAAACAGGTCAGACCCTCTTATGTTAACTTTTATTCTGTTCTTAAGAAAAAATGTAGGGCGGGAATTGATTGGATTGTTGTCGTTTGCTAATTGCTGTGATCTTGTGTGACTGACAGGTTGCTGAAGGAGAGGAACTATTGGCCAGTCAATTTTAAATTCATGGTGACTTTAAATGCTTTATTTGAGGGGCTTTGATGCTCTTTGAAGGAACTACATTAGTATTGCTTAAATATGTAGGCAAAAGCACTGACTTCTCTGACATTCTCTGAGGATGAAAGATTCTCAGAGAACACTCAAGCAGAAAGATCTTCAGGTCATTAACGGTGGGGAAACAAAGGGTCTTCTCAGCTTTAGATGAGGTCTACTCAGTGGGACAGTGAACTGTCACTCTTGGCAAGTACAACTTTCCAGCTGGTTTGAGAGAGCATCATCTGAGACCGAACGCACTGCCAAGGTCAGAGAGGTCACAGCAGAGGTCAAGACCATTTTAAAAATATTGTTTGCAGACAGCTTTGCTCTTAAGATGATAATGATGATAAAAGCTATGTTGATGGGAGGGATGCTTTCAAAACCCTTGGTGCATATCTCACCCTGCAGTGTTTGTGTTACAAACATGAATAATACTGCAAATCATTCAGCTTGTAGAGGAGAGCTTTGCTGTTTTTTGTAAAAGCGTTGAGACTTTTAGGGTCTAGATGATCAAACAGGGGAAAACCCCCTTAGACTTATATTGAAGAAGGGGCCTGAGTCGTTTGCAGGTACCGGAATATCATAGAAACATGGATGTTCCCTGTCCACCCATGCAGAAAAATGTTCTGTGTATTATACTATTTTTTTTATTTTTCTCACAAATAAAATTGTTGGCACCAGATGCTAAAGCTATTTCTTTAAAATAAATATGAGTTCTTGTCCTAACCATCCTGCCAAAACCATGACAACTGACAAACAACAGGATATTTTGTCAATCATTTTAGCTGCGTCCTAAATCGCATCCAGTCTAGTACACTGTAAAAAAAAACATATATTTTTCAAAGTTGTAAATACAACAAAAGTTATTGGAGTACACTACCAGTCAAAGGTTTTTGAACAGAAAGATTTTTTATGTTTTTTAAAGAATTCTCTTCTGCTCACCAAGCCTGCATTTATTTGATCCAAAGTACAGCAAAAACAGTAATATTGTGAACAGTAAAATGTTGAAATATTTTTACTATTTAAAATTGCTTTCTATTTTAATAGATTTTAAAATGTAATCTGATTTCTATTTGAATATATTGATTTTCAGCATCATTACTCCAGTCTTCATTGTTACATGATCCTTCAGAAATCATTCTAATATGCTGATTTGCTGTTCAAAATACATTTATTATTATTATTATTAATATTTAAAACAGTTGAGCAAACTTTTTCAGGGTACTTTGATGAATAGAAAGATCCAAAGATCAGCATTTATCTGAAATAAAAAGCTTTTGTAACATTATACACTATACCATTCAAAAGCTTTGAGTCAGTATCTTTTGTTTGGGGGGGCGGGGGGTTAATACATTTATTTAGCAAGAATGATTTAAATTGATCAAAAGTGGTGATAAAGACATTTATAATGTTACAAAAGATTTCTATTTCAGTTAAATGCTGTTCTTCTAAACTTTCTATTCATCAAAGTAACCTGAATAAAACTATTCAGCTGTTTTCAACATAATAATAAATGTTTTTTGAGCAGCAAATCAGAATATTAGAATGATTTCTGAAGGATCGTGTTACACTAAAGACTGGAGTAATGATGCTAAAAATCAGCTTTGAAATCACAGGAATAAATTATATTTTAAAATATATTAAAATAGAATATTATTTTGAATAGTAAAAATATTTCACAATATTACTGCTTTTGCTGTATTTTTGATCAAATAAATGCAGGCTTGGTGAGCAGAAGAGAATTCTTTAAAAAAAAACATTAAAAATGTTATTGCTCAAAAACTTTTGACTGGTAGTGTGTGTTTTATGAGAAAATACTATTCCAGACTTTCTGCTTAAAATTTTTTTTTTCTATTTCTGCAGTCTTGAACTTGGTAACCCCTCCCACTGAAATCTCATTGGTCCAAAATCTTGCTCCTCAAAGCTGTGCAATGAACAGCAAAAATCTTGTGATTGGCTGTGACTGTGTCACATTGCGCAATATTTCTGCTTTCATTGAAGACAAATTGCTTGTCGTCGGAATCTTATCATATTGCGCCTGATTAGGTCATGATGAAATGGATTAACAATCCCACAATTATGATTTGTTTACATTTCCCAAACTTTTAAAGAAAGTTGGTGCCAACATTTGGCCAAGGAATGATGGATATATATATATATATTTATTGTTCCAAGTTCCATTATCAAAGTGATTAGGTTCCTAAAATGAGGTCAGCTAAAGAATAAAGCCTATCATTTTTGAGCAAGAGTTCCCAAAACCATAAAAGAAAAACAAAAAACACACATTTAAGGTAATGTCTCTATTACATAAACTCAGCTGAACTGTCAAAAAAATTTATGGATTATGTCTCTATGAAATATATATATCCATATATACAATATCCATCACTGTAAATGTCCCAAGAACAGCTTGAGTCCAGACAGACTGTAGATCAACACACACAAACACTCCTCTCTTAGAGGCCAGCAAGAGGAAAGAATGGAAGGTAGTCTTGAGTGATGGAAAGTGATGGATTTAATTCATTAAAATGAAAGAATGTGAGAAAAAATTGAGAAAAAAAATAATTGAGCAACCAACCTCATTAGAGCGTGAGATTGAAGTAGGACAGTATACAGCTTTGATACAAATGAAGCAGCAAGAGTTGTGTAAACAGACAGACTGACCATCTGAATACCCACATTCATATCGGTGAAGCGACCATTAAGTCACAATAGATTTGCTTTCTGCTTTCGTGCTTCTGAATCTACACACAATCTCATGCAATACCGCCACTGAACACTAACTAGTACAATCATCTTGGTTGTGTTCATGTGCAAATGTTTTTCTCCTATCAGAGAGACGTAACATAGTTCAGAGAATACACAATGATACTTAAACCTCTCAAGTTTTTGCCCTGTGTTTGAACACTCTGAATAGTAAAGCATGAAACTCAATTACAGAGTCTTGCTTGTCACACTGCACTGCCGACGGGCAGCCTGTAGCCAGCAATGCGGAAATGATCTCCTGCACACTAGAGACTTAGATGAAAGCAATCAAGTTTGCCAAAGTCATTAAATGTCAAATTTACGACCAGTCCTGCTCATTATGTACACACTGATTGGATTGCAAGCATGCTACCATCTAGATCTGAGAGGGGGGTGGAAGATAAAACATCAAGATATATACAGTATATACAAAAAAATTATAATAATAAACTTTGTCATTACAGCAGATGTACTACAGGTAACATATTAGGCTGATATGTTGCTGAATATTGCTGTGGACAATAGGGGGCCTGTGTAGTTTGGCCTGTGACCAAACTGTGTAGATTAATTTTTGTGGATCAATAAATTGTTAATTAGTTTTTTTTTTCTTCATCTCATAGAACTGTCCTATTTCTCCTTTTATGTCTCCATCATGTATGTCTTAATACCTTAGATTTTATTTTTTATTTTTTTGACCTTGTAATGTTTTATCAAAATGTTATAACTGGATCTTCCAGTGAAAATGACAGAATTCTCCAATCACTGAATCCGCTTAAACTCCGCCCCTTCAATCTCACATTCATCTGCCTCTGTCTCAACATCTGCCTCTGTCTCAACATCCAATCAACAACCGACGCAGAAAAAAACATAAGTCCCTGCCCCACAATTTTCGTTGTGACTTTAACTATCTGAGTCTGGAATACATTTTCATGTAAATTCTACTAAAAATATCTATATCAAAAAGTAGCAGCTTTAAAGAACCAGTCAGCTTCCATCAGGATTATTAACTGTAATCAAAAGCCTACAAAAGCAACTAAATCCATACAGTGTTTGAGCTGGAAGGGGAAAAAACAGAGAGTCTTGATTTGTTATTTACCTGAACTCAGTGAACATGCATTATTCCTTTATGATAGAACTGAATCTTCCATCCCTGTTTTCCCCCTGAAATAGTCTATAGTAAATAGACCTAGGTTTTATGTGGATGCTTCAGACAGTAATGGTATTGGAGAGACGTGCTGTCCAGCACAGGCACAGTGAATTCTGGGCAAGCAACCCACCGGGGCTCTTGTGCGGCACACAAATGGATGAACTGGCAAGACATTTTGTCAGGGCCTTTCTTTCAAAGAGAATACAATAAGCCCATTGATGTGATACCTCTGAAACCCAGTAGGTCGAGCAATGTCTCACCTCAGCCTTCTGTGCAGGTTAGGAACATGTGTCTGTCTGCTGTTCAAGGGTAAACAATATGCCTGTTTTCAACATTATTACGGGTTATGTTATTCTTGATGCTTCTCCAATATCACATCACATCAGTTCTCATTTTGATCATTTGTTGCCGTTGGTTACTAGAATAGCCATTGTATTGAATAATACTGTATGCTGAGAAGTGATTTAGCGTGGGAGAATGGTAGCGTTTTTAATGCCATGTTAGAAGTTTGAGAAATAGAAATTGTCAAATTCAGTTTAACTTGTTGGTGGGCATAACCTGTAATCTCATTTTTCTCAAATGATCACAAGTGTTTTATATTACACAGCCGTGTTTCCTGCAGTGGAAGCAAAAACAACAAAACCTACACTCTCAGAAAAAAAGGTACAAAATCTGTCACTGGGGTGGTACCTTTTCAAAAGGCACACTTTTGTACCTAAACAGTCCATATTGGTACCTTAAAGGTACATATTAATACCTTAAGTGTACATATTAGTACCTAAAAGGTACAAAAGTGCACCTTTTGAAAAGGTACTGCCCCAGTGACAGCTTTTGTACCTTTTTTTCTGAGAGTGTACGTAGTCTGATTCACGAGCAAATGACTCCTATGAATCAGTTTCTTTAATCATGAATTGTTGAAAAAGATTTAGCAATAAACAATTTCAGTCTGGTAAATCACTTTGACAAGTCCTTTACTGAATGAACTCAATGAATTACTAATTTTGATTCACTTACTGAATTTATTGATTTATTCATTCTTATATCGTAATACAATAAATTTGATATAGACCTAATCAATGTAATAATATGACAAAGAAAATAAAATGATAAATAAAAGAGAACAAAGGCATTTTTTACTCTAAAATGTTTAGGAGGTTGCTAGCATAAAAAAAAGTTTGGGAACCCCTGCTGAACAATACATTCATATCAGTGTTATTTTAGTATCATTAAGATACTATTATAATTTTTTATTAATAATTTGAATATTTTCTTATTTGTACATTTTCTGTTTTCATTTTCAATTTAAATTATTTGTCATTTTTAGTAGTTTTCATTTTTTATGTATATTGATTTTTTTTTTGTTTTTTTTTTTGTAATTTTAGTTTCAGTTAGTTAACTGTAATAACCCTGGTTCTTATCTCTGTGAATGTCTGAGGTAAAACAGCTGTACATATTTTTTTGAAAATATATGATTTCTAAAAGTTCTAAAACAAATGCAGTTCAACGACAAATGCAAACACAAGCTTTCAAAAGAAACTAAATTAGCATTTTCTGTCTGTATCA
>NW_015659405.1:34321-52875 GCF_001515625.1 Sinocyclocheilus rhinocerous | reverse complement strand
GAAAAGCATTTCAATTTAAATTATTTGTCATGTTGTTTTATTTAAATTCGGTGCGTTTTCTCTGGGGGACTGAATGTACAGGAAGTCTTCACAGCTGCTATATCATTTACTGGAATATTTCTGTGAAGTAATGCCAGGATGAACAAGGAACTGACTATTACTATTAAAGCCTACTTGTGAGCTTAATGTCGTTGTGTTGTGGCTTAATGTCGTTGTGTTGTGAGCTTATGTTCGCTTTTTTAATTGCGTTGTGTTGTGCACTACTGGTCCACCGTACTAATGATACAAAACTGCTGAAACAAAAGAAGCCTTGACTAAATCACTGAATGAGTGTTGTATCAGAAACGTCTGTTCAGAAAAATTATGCTGAGTATGTGCTCCACAGGAACAAACTAATTATAATATAAACTTGTTGGCAAGTATTCAAAAAAATATTGACATGCATTTCATTTAACTGGAACGTTTTAACACAAACTTCAACATTCAGACTACAGACTGAAAATCTTCTCAATCAGTTTAAAACAATGGGCACACTGGCTCAGCAAGCCAAAACTAAACACTACTGGAAATGTAAAACTACTAGAATGGTTTGCATTAGTCTTCAAATGCCTCTAAAATAAACTGGACTTAACCAATTACAAAAAAAAAAAAGATGTCCACGATAAATAATAAAATATGTAGTTACCAATTCATGTGGGTTTCATGTAAAGTAACTTTGAAAAATATTTCAACTATTTTTAACAATAATTTTAATTTCATGACTCTAAGAATGTCATGTGGTGTAACCATTAAGTTAAAATAAAAAAGTACACATTATTTTAAACATATTTTTCAAGGTATTTGAAACTTTTTACAAATTAATATCATGTTTTTGTGGGGTTGGCACTGTCATGGATACAAGCCCATGAAAGAGACAAGGATGAGATAGTAAATAGCACAAGAACTTTATTAAACCGACATAATAAATAATCCAAACCATAGAAGGCAACATAACCATGTGCATGCACAAACAACACCAGACAAAGAACTGAAGAAACTGAAGGACATCAATACACATGCTAACAAACTAAAAAGCCAACAGGTGTGATACTAACCCAACGAATCGCCATAGCAACAAATGATGATGGGAACACAGGACAAAGGAAGCAAGAAAACCAAAGAGAGGCAAACTTAGGGTGCTTTCACACCTGGCCTGTTGTTTCGGAACCTGGCGCGTTTCCCCCGTTAGCTCGGTTCGTTTGGGCATATGTGAACATGGCAATCGCGCCCGGTCTAAGACACCTCAAACATGAAATTGTCAAGCATGAATAGCTGGCAGAATGTTGATAAGACTGACACTAATGTCCTCAGGAGAATCATCTTTAATGGATTTCAGTTGAGACGGAAAAAGCCATTATATCTAAAAATTTTAAATGTCATCTTCTATGTGCACTATAATAACACATTTCCCATGAACACAACAGCTGACCAGGGTGGAGACAGTGTGCTGTTTTGTTTCACACTTCTATCCTGGGAGTTAAGTTAATCAATCAGATACACGATTAGAAGGCATCTCTTCTCATTCCCATCTAACTTCCACTACCGTCTCAGGGGACATACAGCATTCACGTCTGATCTGTTAATTTTGCAACTTATAAAGCGTTAAAATATGTTTTTAATTTGCATATTAAAACTATTGTAGAAAATGGCAAATGTAAATTTTATAATTGAATTTTCATTTTCATTTTGCACTAAACGTTGCACATATGTACGGTAAAATGTAAATTAAAATACAGAAATGCATTGCCATTTTACATATTGCATTTTAAATTGAATTTTGCTACACATATGCTTCCATAGCGTAAATGGTGACTTAATGTTCATTTTAGAGTGAACTAAACCTTTACCGTTTACATACCAAGAATTTTAAGTTGTGTTCTCTGGCAAATGTAGAGACTGCTGGACATCAGATGGAGTGGCGAATACCTGAAACAATTTTTAAAAAGACAGCACAACCATCACTAACAGAACCAAGACATAAAACATGTTGCAAATAAATTTGATTTGTTGAGTAATCTCTACTTACATCTGCTTGAAGGATAAGACCATCTAATTTCTGCAAGTGTGTGAGCAGCTGTAGGACCATGGAAGACATGGACGCAATCAGGAATACTACATTCGAAATAAGCATTAGGAACATGACTATGGATTTTCATGTGCTGGCAAAATTATAAGACATTAAAAAGCACGGTCATAGAACTGACATTTTTTAACATGGACTACAAATGTAACGTTAATACTTGTGAAGCACTTACATTAGCACCGGATCTTCATCAGATTGTTCAGCCTGAAAAAAAAAAAATCAGAAGCAGGTCATGTGAATGTGTTATGTGTGTCTTATTTGCTATTTAAATTGTTTTTGATTGTTGGATTAAAGGAAGGCGTGAATCAACATCTTAAGCAGCATCGAGTGACTGTGATTGATTTATGTTCGGTTAAACGAGCTAACTTACATATAATTTTACAAGCTACATATAAACGAGCTAGATATAATTTGATTGGTAAACGATGACACAATTTTCATTTTTGGGTGAACTGTCCCTTTAAGTCAGACAGTCCACCGTGAACAACTGAGGTTGCCTCTCTGCAAACTGCGCGTTCATCATTATTTACTGGACAGACACATTGATAACTTTCCCATTCAGCCCTACATCTGGAGAGTCTTGTGTTCAAAGGGCAGATGTAAGCTCCCATGATGATGCAGTTTAGTCATTAGCTGGTTTCAAACATTAAACACTGTAAATTCCCGTAAAATGACCAGATTCACTTTTCTGTTAAATACACAAATATGCTGTTCACACAAGCAATGGTGTTTCATCTTTTTACTGTTAAGGTACCATTCACACATCAGTACCAAAATATCGGTAAACTTTGTGATGTCAATCAACAGAAATGTCCTTTAAACACTGCACTGTTTTCTTCATATGTCCAAATGAGGAGAAGCGGTTTGGGGTGTGTTAACACTTAGTTTGGTTCTCTAGTTTTTCTGGTCCAGACCGAAAAAGAAAATGATCAATTTAGTCCTGGTTCGCATTTATGCTGTCATTTTTTAACACCAAACCTAAAGATACACACACACACGCACACACACACACACATGTCTGGTCAGCTATCCTTGTGGGGACTCTCCATAGGCGTAATGGTTTTTCTACTGTACAGACCGTATATTCTATTGCCCTACACCAACCCTACACCTAAACCTACCCCTCACAGGAAACTTTCTGCATTTTTAGATTTTCAAAAAAATTAATTCTGTGTGATTTATTAGCTTGTTTACCCGTGGGGACCACAATTTAGGTCCCCACCGTGACACAAGTCCCCATGAGTCTGTGTGTATTCAGGTTTAAGTCCCCACCAGAATAGAAAAACAGGTACACACATCACACACACACACACACACACACACACACACACAAAGGCATAAAGATAAGTTCACAACCTGATTAGACAGCTTTTATGATGTATTTTCTGCTACGAACATCTAAATTAACAACTTATCAAATCCCAAAATTGAATAAATGCACTCATTGTTTTTACACACTGTGGTATTTTTACCAGATGAGAGCTTATAAAATGTGTAACAGAGTCAAAACAGCTTCAGAAATTGATCTGCTACAAAAAGACAGCAGTTCTGATGCCTGTGCTGAACTGTAATGGGTTTTGGTTTGTTTAGATGTCTTTGGCCCATATTGCGTTCATATTTCAGTCGACTGCACCATAGTTCATTTCCTCCGAACACCAAGGTTTGGATGGCAGCATTCACACTTATTTGAATAAACCACACTAACTGAGCAATCACACCAGAGTTTGTTTTAATCTTAGCAAATCTGCAAAGTGTGAACACAGCCTTAGTTTCACTAAAGTTTCATCTGTCTAATCCGACAGCATTTTTTTTTTGACTTCTCAGTGACAGGCATGAGAAGCTGATAAAGCAAAATGTCCATCTAGAACATGTTTACAAAGAAAAATCATTAAAATCATTAAACTGTGTAGTAATCAGTGTAAGAACTGTATGACTTGCTCAGCCAACAAACTGCAGAACTAACTGATGGGGCCCTATCATACACCCGGCGCAATGCGGCGCAAGTGTTTTGCTAGTTTTAGCCCGACACAGTTCTCATTTTCCCATCCTGCACCTCGTTGTTTAAATAGCAAATGCATTTGCGCCCATTTGTGCACCCATGTGCATGCTGGTCTAAAAAAGAGGTGTGTTCAGGTGCATTGTTGGCGCGTTGCTATTTTGAGGAACCAAAATAGACTGCGCCATAGACCAACTCAAACCTGCTGGCGCAATGCGGCGCCAGGCGCGACGCAAGTGTTTTTTGCTAGTTTCAGCCCGACGCAGTTCTCATTTTCCCGTCCTGCGCCGCGTTGTTTAAATAGCAAATGCATTTGCGCCCATTTGTGCACCCATGTGCATGCTGGTCTAAAAAAGAGGTGTGTTCAGGTGCATTGTTGGCGCGTTGCTATTTTGAGGAACCAAAATAGACTGCGCCATAGACCAACTCAAACCTGGTTTAAAGTCTGGCACAATATTTTTTCTTTGTTATTTAAAGAGCGCGTTAGCACAACGTGCATACACTTTGCTTATTACAGCACACAAACATTTTTAAAAATGAAAAATTACATTCCGCAATGTAAATAGCAAACCCGCCATGGCGCGAGCGCAACTGGCTTTTAAAGGGGATGGGAGATGAGACTCTGATTGGTTTATTGCACATTACGCCCAAAAAACACCCATTACTCATTAAGAGAATAGGGACAACCCGTTTAGACCATGCACCCAGGCGCGCCGACCATTTTCCCATCGTTAAACTAGCAAAAGTGGATTCGGACATGCCCTGAGTGCACCTGCGCCGTGCGCTTTAGACCATGTGCTTAGATCGTTAAAATAGGGCCCTTGTAGTCCAAAGTGAAGACTGACTATTAATGCATAAACAACACATCAATGCGATTAATAGTGTTTGGTTAAATTTCAGTTGAAGTTCAGTGGTTTCATGCTCTCAACAATCAATATTTCACATTGCACATTGTGGTTGGCACAAACAATGTTTATTCTCATTGCGAATGATCCCATATTTAATATCTTTGTAGTTTTGTTCCTTGTTTTTTGAGGATAAGGGCATGTCATGGTCACACACCTGCTCTTGTTGGCATCTAGATTTTACCAGTTTGATTGAATGCTTGACCTTTGACATGAACAACAAAGGATATGGGAAGTCTTTTCTGCTTGCTTTAAAATGTTTATAAGCCTATTAATTTTGCCGTTCCATTTATGCACAATAAATGTTACTATTTACATTTGCACTGTTTTTTCCCTGCTATCTGCGATCCTATCAGATTCATTTCTGGGTTGCAACCCACCAGCTGAGAGTCACTTGACCTTTTCTTGCTTTATCATTCAGTAATACGTTACAGAGGATATGTCCATCTTTTCTGTTTTGAAGCAGCCAGGTGGATTCAGTCTCTTCATTAATAGGCATAAATCAGTCCTTCCTCTCATCCTAAAATTACTATACATGGATGGAAATGTCAATTTCAGACTATCAATAGGTCTGGCACCGCTGAAGATGTTTATTATGATGCATGGTTTCCCATCTGACAGATGATTGGTTGAGCCTGGGTTGTCTCCAGAACTTCTCCATCGGGAAATTACTTATCATTTCATGCAAGGGAACATATGGAATAGATTGCTTTTGTTGCTAGAATGCCGAGCTGCAATGTTAATGAAAGCAGTCCTCTAACACAATACACTTTTGCCTGCTTTGCAAATAGACTAAAATAATGTTCAAGCCAAGTACTCTTAGCCTGTATTCATCTAGAGTATCCATGTAACTTTCTTCAGTTAAACAAGGAAAAAACTGAAGTCATTGCATTTGGAAACAAAGATGAAGTTCTCAAGGTGAATGCATACCTTGACTCTAGGGGTCTAACAACTAAAAATCAAGTCAGGAATCTTGGTGTGATTCTGGAGACAGACCTTAGTTTCAGTAGTCATGTCAAAGCAGTAACTAAATCAGCATACTAACATCTCAAAAACATTGCAAGAATTAAATGTTTTGTTTCCAGTCAAGACTTGGAGAAACTTGTAACAGAGTCTGACATAACGCCCCCCTCCGGAAGGCGTGTCCTCACGCCACACAACATCAATGGGGAGGGAGGGAGGGGCACCTTGGAGGTCCCTCAGGACAGACTCATATGGAACCGGGATGCCTCCAAGGCAGTACCAGATCCGGGCAGGCCATGGCGGTGCAGGGAGCTCGGGAGGCCATAGCGGTGCAGGGAGCTCTGGAGGCCATGGCGGTGCAGGGAGCTCTGGAGGCCATGGCGGCTCTGCCTCCGAGGCCGGTGTGATTCTGGAGACAGACCTTAGTTTCAGTAGTCATGTCAAAGCAGTAACTAAATCAGCATACTATCATCTCAAAAACATTGCAAGAATTAGATGTTTTGTTTCCAGTCAAGACTTGGAGATACTTGTTCATGCCTTTATCACCAGCAGGGTGGACTTCACAAGAAGACCATTAGACATTAGACAGCTGCAGCTCATCCAGAACGCTGCTGCCAGAATTCTGACTAGAACCAGAAAATCGGAGCATATCATGCCAGTCCTCAGGTTCTTACACTGGCTTCCAGTTATATTTAGGATTGATTTTAAAGTACTTTTACAAATAACTAAATGGCCTAGGACCTAAATACATAGCAGATATGTTCACTGAATCAATGAGTTTGCTTCCTTCTTTTCTGAGAAGATCAATAATATCAGGAAGGCGATTAGCACATCCCCAAGTTATGCAGAGGTTAGACAGATTCGACCACAATATCAAAAAGAAGATACTATGTCTGCTTTTGAAGAAATTGATAGCAAAATTTTGGAAGAAATAGTACAGCACCTTAAATCGTCAACCTGCTATCTTGACACACTTCCCACATATTTTTTCAAAAGGGTGCTTAACTGTTTGGAAGCAGATCTCTTAGAAGTGGTGAACGCCTCACTTCTTTCTGGGACTTTTCCAGACTCCCTGAAAACTGCAGTTGTTAAACCCCTTCTGAAAAAGAGCAATCTTGATAACACCATATTGAGCAACTATAGACTAATATCAAATCTTCCTTTTATAGGCAAGATTATTGAAAAGGTAGTCTTTAATCAGCTGAACAAATACTTAAACTCAAATGGATACCTGGACAATTTTCAATCTGGTTTTCGACCGCATCACAGCACAGAGACAGCGCTCATTAAGATAATAAATGATATTCGCTTAAATTCTGAATCTGGCAAAATATCAGTGCTGGTACTACTAGATCTCAGTGCTGCGTTTGACACTGTCGATCATAACATACTACTAGAGAGACTGGAAAACTTGGTTGGGCTTTCTGGCATGGTAATTAAATGGTTCAGGTCATACTTAGAAGGGGGAGGTTATTATTGTGAGTATAGGAGAGCATAAGTCTAAGTGGACGTCTATGACATGCGGAGTCCCACAAGGCTCAGTTCTTGCACCGCTCTTGTTTAGCCTGTATATGCTCCCACTAAGTCAAATAATGAGAAAGAACCAAATCGCCTATCACAGCTATGCAGATGATACCCAGATTTACCTAGCCTTATCTCCAAATGACTACAGCCCCATTGACTTCCTCTGCCAATGCATTGATGAAATTAACAGTTGGATGTGCCAGAATTTTCTTCAGGAAAAAACTGAAAAAACTGAAGTCATTGCATTTGGAAACAAAGATGAAGTTCTCAAGGTGAATGCATACAGGGGTCTAAGGGGTCTAACAACTAAAAATAAAGTCAGGAATCTTGGTGTGATTCTGGAGACAGACCTTAGTTTCAGTAGTCATGTCAAAGCAGTAACTAAATCAGCATACTATCATCTCAAAAACATTGCAAGAATTAGATGTTTTGTTTCCAGTCAAGACTTGGAGAAACTTGTTCATGCCTTTATCACCAGCAGGGCCAGATCCGGCAGATCCGGGCAGGCCATGGCAGTGCAGGGAGCTCGGGAGGCCATAGCGGTGCAGGGAGCCATGGCGGTGATGGCGGTGCAGGGAGCTCTGGAGGCCATGGCGGCTCTGCCTCCGAGGCCACGCCCCCAGCCCCCACCTCTACGACCGGCAGACCACTCAGATCATTAGGATTGAGTCAGTTAGAAATACCAAGGGTTCACACAAAACAAGGGGAGTCCGCTTTTAGTTATTATGCCGCACGCAGTTGGAATCAGCGTCCAGAAGAGATCAGATGTGCTAAAACATTAGTCACATTTAAATGCAGACTCAAAACTCATCTGTTTAGCTGTGCATTTATTGAATGAGCACTGTGCAATGTCCGTGTCATGGTCACTTGGGGAGGAAGGAACGAGGAGACACAGGAGAACACTTCAACTAGAATTTAACTAACTGGGGGCCAGGAGCCCTCCCTGGGCTTAACTGGGGATCTGTGAAGCGCTTACGAGGAGCTGGCACTGGAGGGTGCTCTGGAGGAGCAGGCACAGCAAGGCGCTTTCGAGGAGCAGGCACTGGAGCGAACTCAGGGGCTGGAGCCGACACTGGAGCGAGCTCTGGGGCTCGAGCCAACACTGGAGCGAGCTCTGGGGCTCGAGCCGACACTGGAGCGAGGGCCCTGAGCCAGTCATTTCTCCTCTTCTGATGGTGAACTGGGCAGCCGGCGGGCTTGTCATTGCGGTGACCGGCGGGCTTGGGTCAATGGCAGCCGGCAGGCTTGAGAGAGCCACGGCCGGTGGGCTTGACAACGGCGCGGCTGGCAGGCCTATCTTCGGAGTGGCCGGCGGGCTTGAGAGCGTCTTTGGAGTGGCGAAACGTGCGGCGGTTTCCATGCCACGGGGAAAACAAGGAAAACAAAAAACTTTCAAAATAGAAATAAAACAGGGAGAAGGGGCGCCGCTTACTATTTTGTCAGGTCTGCTGTTCTGTCATGGTCACTCTGGGAGGAAGGAACGAGGAGACGCAGGAGAACACTTCAACTAGAATTTAATTCAAATAAACAAAGGGATACAAAACACTGGAACTTCAGGGATGACATTTAACAGCAGATGGGAAACATTGGGAAACAGGGTTTAAATGCACAGAAACTAAAGGGACAAACCTGGGAACTATGTATAATCATTTTCTATTCTTAACTGTTTTAAATTCATTTTAGACCTCTTACATTTTTTTTTATCATTTTCAAAGTGCTTAAATTCCTTGTTTTATTGTTGTGATTATTATTTTTATTATTATTATTTTCTTTTCTTTTATGTAAAGCACTTTGAATTACCATTGTGTATGAAATGCGCTATATAAATAAACTTGCCTTGCCTTGCCTGTAAGACGACAACTACAATCAATATCGTTCAGTTGTGCCAACGTAAGTGATGATGTGATTTGCATGTAGTTAACATGTTGTACTTGACTTCCGATGGTTTTGGCACCGTTTTAGACATATTACATCAAGCTGAAGTGTAAATAAATGGTAGATATTTCATTGGCTGTGTAAGGAGAACGGCACTATATGGTACAAGTTTGTTCCAGAGATCTCATCTGTGCCTGACTCTGTTTTTGGGCAGAACTTTTCACACCTCACACTTTGGAATCCTTTCATTTTTGTCATTAATACCTTACAAATGGTCTATAACCCACCCAGAGAGAAATATACGCTGTTATAATGCACATTTCATGGCTGTGTCGATGGTATATTGAAGCTCTCGTTAAATGAAAAGTTCAACAGGAAAATAAATAAAGCATTTTTAAACAATGTAAATGATGTTTCTGTTGCCAGAGAGTTTTGGATCTGAGCAAATGGGCCTCCAACTTCACTGAAGTTTAAAAGACTACAGCTGGCAACTTGCTTCAAACAAACTTCACATTTCAGTGATTAATCAAAACAAAAGGCACTGCACATGCTGTAGACATATATATTAACACCTAAACATTTTATGGTTTTAGTCTTACAACCGAACTCTAATTGGTCTAATAATATTGGTCATTATAAGTTTCCAATGACTAAACTTGAGGTAAAATTACATTTAAAAAATATATTAAAGATCTTCATTCTTCATTAACATTAAGATAGGCCAAGAACCCAGCCTGGTAATCTGGGATGGTTCAGACTCAGAGGCAACAGTCTGTAACTGTACTGTAAACATCCTGTGAATGGTGGAGGTTTGGTCTGTTCTTTAATGCAGGAATATGCTTATAGCACTAGGGTTTAACACAATCACATTTCATATTTTGGCTAATTAGTGACAAATTTGTATTTTGTCGGCTTTCGTGAAATATGTTCATGCCCCAGTGACGGTTATGTTTAGGAGTGGGGTTACCCTAGTAAAAAGGTAATATATTTAAAATACATTTATTTCATACCAAGTATAGTTCAAATCTATTGACATATTTACTGACATGTCGCTCAAGACTTACTGATATAAATATTATAATTAAACTTTATTTGGAGTACTACTTGTGCGCAATGCACATTTCTTAATACTACGCCTAAAATGTGTTTTAATGTCACTGTTGATGAGAATTGTATGATCTTTATAATATCAGTCTTTAAATGCAAGATATTTAAAGTGTACCTAAAGTATACTTGCAATAGTTCCACTTTAGCACTATCAAATATACTTCAGTGAATCTTTAGTTGGACCTCAGCACTACTTCCGCACTAGTAGTGCCAATTTAGCAGACTATAAGTAAACCAGTTTAGTATACTAAAAGTTTTGTATTAAGTAAATAAATATGTAAATCTATTTGTATACGTAGCATGAAATAAATGTATTTCAAATACATTTTAGTATGATTATTTTTCACTAGGGTATGCCTCATGCTTACGTTTTGTTTTTTTTTTCTTAAAAAAAACGTACATTTTTGAATGATTCACATCATACAAATTCTTACAAAATCATCATCTCATAAAATAGTTTTTTTTTTTTTTGTGAGATCGGGCCGGGTTTAATATGACAATCCCTCAACATGCTGCAATAAATAGTGTAGTGGATTGTGTTGAAGTGAGTTTTGAACAAGGGTTTCACAGATTCCCAGACTTAGCATCTCATAATGAGGTGCTTTCAGGTGCTTTTTTAAACTTAAAGGGATAGTTCATCCAAAATTAAAATTCTGTCCTTATTTATCCATATTGTTCACTGTCCTTATTTATAGCCTCATATTGTTCCAATCCCATAAGATCTTCAAAACACAAATGAAGATATTTTTAATGAAACCTCAGAGGTTGATGCTTTAACACATGATGCAATTATATTATATTATATTATATTATATTACTTTCATTTTACAATTTATTTTCCTAATTGTTATTACCAACATGCAAAAACAAATAAAATCAAATAATAAATCTGTAAAAGAGAAAATGTTGCAACAGTTTCTCAGACACTAACAATTCTGAAGGCTGCTATTATACATTTTGCAACGTGTTGTGGTTTAGAAATGTAGAAATCTCACAGAGGAAGCATTACATCTGAAATAGAAAATAAGCACAAAGTGTAACATATCCAATTTCATGTACCCATCTATTTGTGATTACTTAAAAAGCTGTCATTACCTGTCCGTATTCTATGTGTGTGTCACAGTTGGTGTGTGATCTGAGTATGTGCAGGCCATTAGCTGCATCCTGTGTGGAGAATAACAAACAGTGACAAACAAGACCTCTCCACATCATCACTCAGCGGGTCACTGGATGGATCCTGTTACCTGGTGAGACAATCAGGGCCATCACTGCATTCAGTGGTGAGAATCAATCAGTAGAGAGATATTAAAACAATGTGTTAAAAAAGGCTTAAATATTGCAGGGACAGGATCTAAATTTATAGTTAGTTCAACTAAAAATGAAAATTCTGTCATCATTTTTTTAACCTCGTGTAATTTCAAGCCTGTAAGATTTCCTTCTGTGAAACATAGAAGGAGGTCACTCTTTTCCGTGCAATTGGACTGATATTAGAGTTCAATTCAATTAATAATGAATATTCAGTGGTAATGAATATTCAGAAGCAGTGAATATCCTAAATTTCAGATTATTTAAGCTTAAAAGCTCCAGTACCCATTTACTTTATTTTAAATGGAAAAAATGCTATATTCTTCAGTGTAATTCAACTATAATTCAACTTCTGTGTTCCATGGGAAAAAAAGAATGTTTCAAATGAGGGTGAGGGTGAGGTGAGTATAACTTCTGTTTGATTCTGTTTTCTGTTTGATTCCAAGAACAATTTCATGAAACAAACTTTTTTTTTCACAAATGCCAAGAATTTCTTCAAAAACAAACATTCAGGCTTATCTCAACCTCCCACTTTCAAAAAATGTTCCCTATGATTTATCACCCACTTTGCATATGATACAGAAATCTTATCTGAAGAATGAAAGCTTTTATCAAAATCATTCTGCACCTATAAGTTACATCACAATTAGAAAAGGTAATGACAAGCAGCATATGGATTTCTATTGGTCAGCTTACTTGTTTATGATAAACTGCTTGTTTCAATATTCTGTGGCTTACAGCTCAGCAATATTGCAAAACTGATTATAATATAAATTATGGCTGACAAATAGACTGAACTGAGCTGTTTGTGAACAAATACTCCCACATACACTCCTCTTAAGATTCAATTACAAAAACATACAATCACTATATCTATGCTTCCAATTAACTATACTTTCAATTTTCAATGTTAATTCAATGTTATAGTTTCTTATTCCAGCTTAATATGCAACATTTCATTGATTCCCTCAAAAAATAAAAACGAAACAGTTGTTTGTTTGTTTGACTCAACCAATGGCATGAGTTTGAGGTGGGAATATCTCTTTGCCCAGCGAGTGACAGATGGGGAAGTGTTCAGGAAACCTGTTTGAAAACAGTCCCTAGTGGAGAAGAAATTACACACTTAACCTTTAACTGATCAAGAAATAAGTCATAAATACAATGTCGTTTGTTAAAGGGTTACTCCACCCCAAAATGAAAATTTTGCCATTAATCACTTACCCCCATGTCGTTCCAAACCCGTAAAAGCTTCATTGCAAAGAAAACAAAAATAACGACTTTATTCAACAATTCGTCTCCTTCACCGTAGCGCCATTTTGGAGAGTATCCACTGAACGTAAACTGCATATGCTGTTCTACTTGTATGTGTCAGCCGTGTGGTTTTCGTTCAGATCAAAGCGTAAATAAACGTAGAAAACGTATCCGTGTGGTGCGGCTGACACATACAAGTAGAACAGCATACGCAGTTTGCATTCAGTGGATACGCTCCAAAATGGCGCTACGGTGACGAAGGAGGAGATGAATTGTTGAATAAAGTCGTTATTTTTGTTTTCTTTGCATACAAAAAGTATTCTCGTCGCTTCATAAAATTCAGATTGAACCACTGATGGCAGATGGACTATTTTGACGATGTCTTTCATACTTTTCTGGTCCTTGACAGTGTTATTTACTTGGCAGTCAATGGGACAGTCACAAGCCTCCCGGTTTTCATCCAAAATATCTTAAATTGTGCTCCGAAGACGATCAAAGCTTTTACGGGTTTGGAACGACATGGGGGTGATTAATAAGTGATTAATGACAACATTTTTATTTAGAGAAGTAATGAATTAAAGATCAGTGTTATAGGTTACAAATAGCGTAGTGTGACAGAAGATATGATTTGTGAAAGTAATAGTCAGAGGCTCTATAACAATAAGATTAATATCCTCTGGTCCTTATTATAATTAAAACTGCCCAATGATTGATGGCAGTCATTTGTGCTGTTGGAGTCCTCATGTATCTTGAAAAGTGCTACTCAAGTTGACCACATCTGTAGTAAAATATAATAAAGGAGTAAAATACAACAAACCTACTTAATAATTATTATTGTTGTTGTTGTTATTAAAATAGTTGACAGACAATTGTTGGTCAAACTGTGCTAACTTCTGGAAACTAACTAGATGCTAACTTTGTTTCTATAAAGTTCTTTATAGATATAGATATAGATATATATATAGATAAAAATGAACTCCTTTACTCACCTTTACTTTCGTTTTTGCATAATCCATAAAATAAGACGTTTTGCAGAATGTCCAAGCTGTTTTGCTGGCATGGTCTCAGAGGATAATGCATTCAGCAGGAGATCTGACCTTGGAATAAACCAGCCACGCTTGTCGTGGGAAATGTGACTGTGGAAAAGGTCTAAAGTAAACTGCCACAAGCTGCCTTTATTAAACAGAGACTGTTCAGTGCGTGATTTTGATCTCTTGGCCTGACACGATGATGTGAAATAACCATCAGCCCAAGCAGTCCATCCATGCAAACGCTGAAACAAAAAGATTCCTGCTGAGATCTATTTAGTCTGCAGGACATTTGCCTTGGGCGTTTTGTCATTCCTGACTGAATTCTTTACATTTACACATTACATTTATTTAGCTGACAGAAATACATATCAGACTCTTACTGCATGGTTGGTGTGGCTCACAGTTAATTTATCAACATGTTTTGATAATTTATAAAACAGATCTGTTTTCTAATGTGAGAAATGCCACCTATGAAAATTTAAAAAATTTACTGTTACTGTATAGGGAGTGTTGAACTAAAAATGAAAATTATTTTATTATTTTCGCAAATTCTGTCATTCCAAACCTGTATGACTTTCAATTTGTTGAACACAAAAGGTATTTTATGAAGAATATTCTGTTTGTTCTTGTTAATATAATGAAAGCAAATAAAGACATATCATAAAAGTGGCCGCATAACTTGTGCACTATATTTCATAACTTCTAAAGCCATACAATCGCTTTGTCTATCTATCTACCTATTTATTTTAGAGCTAAAGCTTGTTATGTTTGGGCTAACTATGCCTTTATAATACGCAAGCCAATCTTTGCAAATATGCCTTACACATTGGGCCCTATTTTAACGATCTAAGCACATGGTCTAAAGCGCACGGCCCAATTGTGTTTAGGGCGTGTCCGAATCCACTTTTGCTAGTTTAAGGACAGGAAAAATGGTCGACACGCCTGGCGTATGGTCTAAAAGGGTTGTCCCCATTCTCTTAATCAGTAATGTGTGTGTTTTGGGCGTAACGTGCCATAAACCAATCAGAGTCTCATCTCCCATTCCCTTTAAAAGCCAGTAGCACTTGCGCCATGGCGGGTTCACTATTTACAAGGCGGAATTTGCAAGTGGAAAAACTGAACGCTTCTCTAGTGAGGGAACGGCTCTGCTCGTGCGCGTAATTCTGATACATACAAAGACTATCCTTGTGACCAGGGGCGTCATGCACTCATTATTTTTGAGGGGGCACGATGGGTGGGTAGGGTCGTCATGTGACATAGAGCCCGCCCACATAGCAAATCCCAATTTAACCCCTGGCGCCAGGTGTATGATAGGGGCCTTAGAGTCTGAAAAGTTTTACATTTTGTGGATCCATTCAAGCCGTTCTAATTTAATATTGTTGGCTATAGCTGACCATTAATTTCAGACTGAGCTCTGACCTAAGCTCTGTATGTCATTAGACCCCTATCTACTCAAATATAACTTAACTTATCAGTTCTTTTATTTTGATACTGACATTATTTCTGTATCATGCAAGTGAAAATGTATTCTTTATAGAGTAATATTTCAAGCAGAATTTGTACTTCATCCAGCACTAAGGATACTGTAGGTCAGTGGCTCTCAAACCTGTCCTAGAGTACCCCCAGCCCTGCACATTTTGTATGTCTCCCTCATCTCACACCTGATTCAACTCATCTGCTCATTAGTGGAGACTGCAAGACCTGAAGTGGGTGTGTCAGATATAGGGAGACATACAAAACGTGCAGTGCTGGGGGTACTTCATGGAGAGGTTTGAGAACCCCTGCTGTAGGTGAATGTCGCTTGATGCAATAAAACACATCAGATCACAGGAGTGAATGTGTATCGCCAGCTCATCAGCAAACGAATCAAGGGGGCAGAGCCATATTGAATAAAAGAACAGATGCCCACTGGCAGACACTACTGAGGGAAAAGAACACTGCAGATATTTGAAACATCATCTGTATTCCACTTGCGATCTATGTGGCAGAGTGATGCATAATGTCTGAGACTCTATAAGTTGTCAGAAATCAGAATCAGAATCCTTATTATTTGGATATATTGATTGAAAAACAAATCCTATAGCATCTTAATTTCTCCTTGACCTTTATCAACTCGTTTGGTGGGTTTCTCTTCTGAATACTTAATTGTTACCTCACAGTTAAAGCAACATTCTGAGTTCAATAAACAATAATGTCAAGCTCCATCATCAGCCCAAGGAAGCCAGAAGACCAGTAGTGAAGAAAGTGAAGAGGTTTTTTTTTTTATTTCATGTTGGCTTTAGGGTCAATGACATGATGCATCTATTATTTAATTCAATTAATTAATTCGTTCTAAAATATATTAAAGACTATTTTTTGGAGTGTATTGACCGATCATCTTTTTCCGACAAGTACCTACAGCCACAACAATATCTACTCTGGACAAATATATTGATTATGCTCTGTGGTTGAGTGGATCCCCTTACACAGTGGACCAATTTCCAGAGTCCGCTCCTGGATGCTCTCCAGAATCCGCTCCAGAAAGTTCTCCAGAGTCCAGTCCAGTCCATGAACCCACTCCAGAGTCCACTCCAATGTGTCAGCCCAGTCTAGAGACAGCCAAACCCTCAGCACAAAGGAGGGGGCTGAGGAAAAAGAAACAATCCTCTTCGGCTCCAGCCCCTGAGTACATCCCAGTGATGGCTCCAGCCTCTGAATCCGCTCCAATGTCGGCTCCAGCCCCTGAGTCTGCTCCAAAGCCCGCTCCTTCCTGTGAGTTCTCTCCAGTTATTAGTCCAGTCCATGAGTCCATCCGAGAATTAACTCCAGACCACGAGTCCTCTCCCGAGTCTACTCTAACCCATGAGTCAGCTCAAGAGCCTGCTCACGCTCCAGAGTTCATTCACGAGTCAGCTGAAGAGTCCGCTCCAAAATCAGCTCTTTTCCCTGAGCACAGCCAGGAGTCCTATCACTTCTCTGAACTCAGTGAAGAGCCTGCTCACCGCTCCAATCTAAGCTGGGAGTTTACTCAATTCACCAAACTCTTTCCTGAGCTTAACCCTGTGCCAGCTCTTGTCCTAGAGCTAAACCTAGAGTCCACTTGTTTCCCAGAGCACTCCCCAGTGTCCGTCTTCATCCAAGACGCAAGCCAAGAGACTGCAGCCTTGTGTTTGCTGGTACTAGCGATTGGGTATGTTTGGTTGGCACACACCTCGGGGATTCTCCCCAAGGAAATTTGGGGGGGGGGTTGCATACATGCACAGCCAAGGTGGCCATTCCTCAAGTTCGCTCGTCTCAGCCACAAAGGCTAACGCAACCGCTGTCACGTAATGCAACCGGTGCCACTGGTGCAACAATAAAACATTGCCGGTGCCACCGGTGCAACGATAACACGTTGCCGATGCTGTCCTAGAGGTTTCCTGCCATGCCCATATCTCCCTGTTCACTGCCACAGCTCCAGGATGCCTTCCCACCCTCCCGGTGCTGAATTCTGTTGCGTGAAGTCACACCTTCCGGAAGGAGGGAGTACTGTGTTAGATCATCAGTCACCTTGTCTGTCACCTTTGCACACTACACCTCCCACAATCCCCCTTGGCTTTCACCTGCACACATTTCAAAATCACCAAACCTGTATGCCATGATCCTCATCAACTCTCCATAAAAGCCAGCACCACACTCACAGGTCTTTTCTGGTCTCATCTATGGCTAAGACTGCATCCATTTGGATTGTTACTCACCTGAAGAATACTTACCTCCTTGATCCTCTCCTTGTTCCTGTTTCCAGTCTCCAACATCTCTTCTCTCACCTCCAGCCTCGGATGGCTCCGCTCCACCTCGTCCCGCCATCCAGACTTCTGTGCTCCTCCCACCCTCCATGGACCATTGGCCATTCAGCCTTGCCAGGCTCCCTCGGTCAGTTGGCTCCACCTGGGTCGGACTTCGCCACCACTCCGCTGTGGACTTGCGGGCCATCTGTTGCTCTTCGGCCCTCCACCCCTTCTGCTACGCTCTGCCCTCCCTCAGGCTCCGCCTCCTTCCTTGGTCATTCCAGAATGCCCTCTGACCTCTGGATCCCCTCCAACATCTCGGCGATCATCGCCACGGCTCCGTCGCAGCCACTTGGATCCTCGACGTCGCTCCACCTCCTCGGGTCTCTGTCTGCGTGTTGGACTCCACTTCCATCGTCATCATCTCAGGTCATCCTTATGGCAGCGTGTGTTCCCACCACGCCTTGGCTCCTCCCTCCAGAGGCACCGCCATGGAGCGCAGTTCTGGCTGTAGCCTGGGTTTCCATCCGCCCTCTCCTGCTCAAGGTGCCTCCCTGGCTCTCCCCACCATCATCACCTCCCTGGACTTTTTGTTCATGCCTCCTCCCAGTCATCCGTCCTCCTCCAAAGCCTCCTTCTGTATCCCTCTGCCTGTTTGCATCATCCCTTCGCCACTCCCTCATCCTCTGTCTCCTCGTCATCACAGCGCAAGGACATGCCTTCCGGGAG
>NW_015659405.1:13935-34291 GCF_001515625.1 Sinocyclocheilus rhinocerous | reverse complement strand
AAATCTGAAAGGAACATGAAAAGAGAACTCTGTCACTCTCCTTCACAATTTGGACTCTGGGTGCTTCTCAATATCCCTCCTCGTTTCCTCGCTCCTCCGTCCTCCATCCTATACCCAAAAACCGATCAAGCTCAGCCATCTTGTAGGACATCTCAATTCTCTAATTGCACCATGAGGAGGCAAGGATCGCGACTTCTTGAGGAGTCATGAGCGAGGATATACAGGTGTATCCTTTGCGGAAGTGTTTTATCGACTAAACGTGACGCACGTATAAATTCTCCTCCTCCAATATTAAATAATTATCTCTAATGTTCAAGAATCCTGACGTGCAAGCTAAATCCAGCGGTGTAGAGTTATCATTAATTCCGGATCACTGGCTACCGTCGTTGGACCAGTGGGCGGACCTTACAAATTCCACCGTCCTTGTGTCTTTTCCTTGCGCTCTTCCCTCGCATCCTGAAGGGGTGGAGGTAAGACGCGAGGAAAGGAAGTGAGGAAAAGAAATGAGGATGCACAAATAAGAATTGAGAAGCACCCATTGTGTTCCTGCCCTAGTTAGTTTGTTGTCATGGTTACTCATTTGATTTCATCAGTATGTTCAGGTGGGTGTGTGTCATCTCCCCTACTGAAGTTCAGTTCCGTTTGTGTTTCTTTTGTCCGGTCTCATCAATGTTACCCCGTGTGTTGGATTGCCTGTGTGTTTATTAAAAACTTTCTAAACCTTCATCTTCGTGCATTTGTGAGTAGCGTGGCGTGACAGAAATATTAATGTTTACTTTTTTCTATTTCAATATATTTAAAATTATGATTTATTCCTGTGATGCAAAGCTGAATTTTCAGCATCATTATTCCAGTCTTCAGTGTCACATGATCTTTCAGAAATCATTCTAATATGCTGATTTGCTGCTCAAAAAGTATTTCTTATTCTCGTCAATGTTAAAAACAGTTGTGCTACTTAATATTTTTATGGAAACGGTTATATTTTTTCAGAATTATTTGATGAACAGAAAGTTTAAAAGACCAGCATATATTTTAAATACAAACATTTTATAAAATTACAAAGGTCTTTACTATGAATTTTGATCAATTTAAAGCATCCTTGCAGAATAGTTTCAACAACGACAACAACAACAACAAAAAATTTATTGAACCCAAACTTGACACTATTTATAATTTATTTTTTTCTTTCTTGAAAATATAAAGGTTTTCTGTCATTTTGTTGCAGGAGCTCTTTGCTGTTTGGACACAATCCTTCTTAGTGTTCAAAAGTCCCTATTATTCACCTTTGGTTTTCACCGATGAAATCTTGCCATGCTTTCTGTAAGCAGTTATAATGGTAAAGATTATTTATCTTTAAATACCAAACAATTAAGCTTACAGATGCTCCTGATAAACGGGATTCCATGTATTGCCCTTTCTGGAAGTCTAACAAGTCAGCCATTTCAGCCACTCTTATTGAGCGCTACTGAGCACAATTTCTTTATCTTTTAGTGGGACATAATACATTCCAGATGAGTACTAAAGCAGTACTCAGATGACACATACAGTTTATGGAAATTCAGTGTGTAAACTTCTGGTTGGATAGTACACTGGAGTTTGAACTCATAATTACTGTAAAGCATAGACATGTATGAGTCATACCAATGTCTACTGATAGTAAATACCATTAGAGAAGATGGGAACAATACTTGTTCAGAGGAATTTAAAGGAATTTTGTGGGTTAAATACCAAGATCAATGTTAAATCAGAGTGTCTTTGATAAAGAAAAGGAACATTCTAGATTAAAACATGTACTAAATTCTTAGACAATTACTCTTTGTGTTTATGTTGCCATGGTCATGGAAAAACTTCAATATTCCTGTTTCCTCAAAACCTAACTTCCATTAAATAATTTTTTTTTGTAAAAAAAAAAAAAATGAAGTCATGATCAGTTGGAGCATTATGATGAACTTCAACATTTGAAAAAAAGATTGCCTCCTTCAACATCTCCAAAGCAGCTGCAAGATGTTTTGACATATAATATCCAACTGGAGACTATTCAAGAATTTGTATGAATCTGTTCTGTATCATAGTGTAGCCGAGTGAGGAATAGCCCCAGTGTGATTGGCTGGCATTACCCAAGCCGGTGAACCTATCAGTGTTTGTATTTCATTATGATTGGTCAGTATTGTGTAAGGTTCATGACTTACACTATCGGTGCCTGTGTGGTGAATATAAAAAAGGGAAGTGTTTGGCTGCTTGGGATGCATCATCCTTGGTACTGCCCCTTTGTGACGTGGCATTTTGAATGAGGGATAGCGGTTGCGTTATTCTCCTATCTGCCGTACACTGACTGAGCCAGTTTTCAAGTAGCTCTAATCCTGTGTGGCGATCGACCATACGCATTGCAGTATTGTAAAGTTCTCTTGGTTTGACTGCACGTCCAGGGGTTTCCGATGATTTTAATTGGAGCAAAATGTACATGAAGTGACGTGACTGCACTGCTGCTATGTTTTGTTTTTGTTTCGTTGCAGTTTTAACAGTTTGTCAACTCACCTTGGTCTGTTTTGTTTTATTTGTGTTGGAATCACTGGCACAGGATTGTGCTGGTCTGCGCGTGAGTTAGCTGGGAGGCTAAGTTTATGTAATCTGGCCATATATACTTTTTGGACATTTTGTTTCCCTCCTTAGTGTTTATATTTTGTTTTTAGTATTTTGTGTACAAGTTATCATTGATTTGTATGTGCTTTATAGTTTGTTTCTGTCTTGTTTTTGTGTGTGGATCTAAGTGTTTAAAGTGGGAGGGGTTGGCCATGGTATCCTGTACTGGTGTGTCCATATGGAGTGCTTAACATTTTTCTTTGCTTTCACAAGTGTGTGTTGTGGGTATTGAGTGTGGGGTAGAACACTGAGAGCACCTCAACTCTTTTATTTTTGTTATTTTATCTTATTGTACATATGGTTTTGTATGTTTCTGGTGTTGTTTGTGCTGTGATTTCTGAGACCTTGTGTGAAATTGTATTGATTGACTGTTTTTATTATTAATGTGTATGCTTGAATAAAGTGATTTGTCTATATTTCTGTCTACGTCCTCATGCTCATATACCCTGCCTTTGGCAACGAACCTGTTACACTGGGCTATTATGTCCCGGTGTAAAGGATTTGTTTCTTTTGTTACTGGTAACTCCCTCTACCTGACCACCCCTTGCCACAATAGCAAATGGTGGTGAAACACCCTAATAAAGAAAGTTGTTCACATTCTTTAGTCCAACCCCTGTATCTTAAACCCTTTTACACTTCAAAGGTTGAGTCACAAAAGTCTTACTGATTTAAAGCCTTGTATGTGCTGTGGACTGATAACAGCTTTCTTTGTAAAAAGCAGTGACGAAACAATTTAATGGCATTAAATTACTGCCCTGGTGGGTGCTGAATAAAAATATGCCTAATTATGTTGTTCTGCAAAAGCCAGCAAAATTGACCTTTTTGTGAACTTTTCATTTGTATTTTTATTTAGTTATTTATTTTTCAATTGAGATTGTATACCTTCTCTCTGACCCTTCATAGTTTGTCAACTCACCTTGGTCTGTTTTGTTTTATTTGTGTTGGAATCACTGGCACAGGATTGTGCTGGTCTGCGCGTGAGTTAGCTGGGAGGCTAAGTTTATGTAATCTGGCCATATATACTTTTTGGACATTTTGTTTCCCTCCTTAGTGTTTATATTTTGTTTTTAGTATTTTGTGTACAAGTTATCATTGATTTGTATGTGCTTTATAGTTTGTTTCTGTCTTGTTTTTGTGTGTGGATCTAAGTGTTTAAAGTGGGAGGGGTTGGCCATGGTATCCTGTACTGGTGTGTCCATATGGAGTGCTTAACATTTTTCTTTGCTTTCACAAGTGTGTGTTGTGGGTATTGAGTGTGGGGTAGAACACTGAGAGCACCTCAACTCTTTTATTTTTGTTATTTTATCTTATTGTACATATGGTTTTGTATGTTTCTGGTGTTGTTTGTGCTGTGATTTCTGAGACCTTGTGTGAAATTTTATTGATTGACTGTTTTTATTATTAATGTGTATGCTTGAATAAAGTGATTTGTCTATATTTCTGTCTACGTCTCCATGCTCATATACCCTGCCTTTGGCAACGAACCTGTTACACTGGGCTGTTATGTCCCGGTGTAAAGGATTTGTTTCTTTTGTTACTGGTAACTCCCTCTACCTGACCACCCCTTGCCACAATAGCAAATGGTGGTGAAACACCCTAATAAAGAAAGTTGTTCACATTCTTTAGTCCAACCCCTGTATCTTAAACCCTTTTACACTTCAAAGGTTGAGTCACAAAAGTCTTACTGATTTAAAGCCTTGTATGTGCTGTGGACTGATAACAGCTTTCTTTGTAAAAAGCAGTGACGAAACAATTTAATGGCATTAAATTACTGCCCTGGTGGGTGCTGAATAAAAACATACCTAATTATGTTGTTCTGCAAAAGCCAGCAAAATTGACCTTTTTGTGAACTTTTCATTTGTATTTTTATTTAGTTATTTATTTTTCAATTGAGATTGTATACCTTCTCTCTGACCCTTCATTTTTAATATTCAATTATTTATTTATTTTTTGCTGCTGTGCCTCTAAAACTCCATTCCATTTAATATATGTGAAGACAGAGAGGCTCTGCTTATTACAGCCCATTACTGCAGCCCATTTGGAAAGAAGAACCTGTAAATTCCTGGAACAAAAGCTCAGATTGCACACCATCTATCGAAATAGCACACATGAAATGTAGCCACTCTAGAAAAACACTGAATGATGTCAGGCAAATACAAAACACAATATCTGCCCTCTCAATAGTTCTTCTGCCTGTATTCATTGTCCTTCAATACGATCAAAGCTCCTTTGACATTCAAGCCATATTTTGCCCTATAGAGGGATCATTTTGAGCCCCTCCTCTACGTTATTTTACAGCTGAATCCTATTTGCATTTTGTCTATAGTGATTTATTTATTTAGTGATCTATTTGCTCATTTGGTGTCTTCCTGCCCAGGAGAGTCTTAAAATGAACCTCTATTCCTTTTCTCTACCACTTCATACAATTTCAGCTTTTGATTGCGGTAGGAGCCAATAAGCGCATAAGATCCTTTCTGATGAGATCTATAATACCGTTGATCCTTTATGATTTACACTGTCCATTGTGTTAGATTACACCTCTGACTGCTGTGGTATATTGAGCCATTATAGATAGATAGATAGATAGATAGATAGATGATAGATAGATAGATAGATAGATAGATAGATAATTCAAAATGGCAAATATATATTCTTGCTTATATTTCTTAAAAATAAATTTCAATATTTAAAAATATGTATATTTAATTTTTTTCTAAATGGTTTAAATATATATATTTTGTCCTTCATATGTTTCAGTCCAAGAAAATACATTCACATTTGAAGAAAAACTTTATTTATTGTAAACATGTAACACATCTGAATAAAAACCAGCAAGGAAAGTACCTTACAATGCAAAAAATATATATACAAACAAGCTGTGTATATATATATATATGAATCTTTTAAACTAGGACATTTGCATTTAGTCTAAATGTAGGCTAGTGTAAGGGAAATTTATTTTCTTGCCCCTGAAATACATTTTGAAATATATTTTGGTATGTGAAGGTTGAAACTAAATACATTTTAAATTTCAAACATTTCAATTATCTTTACTGTTTACAACATACTGTATATTTAGCATATATTTAAAAATATATGTGGACGAGAACATTTTGCTGTATATGGGGTTACTGGCACAGTAATGAATGGCAGGAAGACATTCTGTTGTAAATGTATGATGTGTCTGCTGTGTGTTTCTGTTTATAAGCAGCCCCGCTGTGCCTCATCTGTACCCCACTGATGGGAACCCTGTTTAGCATGACTGCTCAAAGGGGAATCTGGCTCAAAACGTCTAATTTTCGGTGGACACAATAAGGATGGCAGCACGCACCGAGCTGCTTGTCTGTGATAGAGGCTTTTGAGAAGGGGTTTATTGAAAGACCAACGCGTGGGCACTATCCTGCCATCCATGAAAAGCCATTGGCTCATATAATCAATTCTACTCAACATTCATGAAATCTAGCAGTGTGTGCCGGTGATAGACGTCACTCTGGCTTTGTTTTTCTTTTTTGGAGAACTGATGGAGGGAGAAAAGACATGAGGAATGACTGGTATTTTCATGCCCTTTATACAGAACACACACAACCAGGAATTTACAGATTGATTTTTCTCTATGCCATTGTCTCCATTATCTCTACTCTGAGCTTTTTCTAACACTCTTTTTCAACTTCCCAAAGAGTATTCTTTTTCCATTTGTATTTTTCTCATCTTTCACTGGTTCTTAACAGTTTTACCTGCCATTACGTTTGGTAGTAGCTACTATTTGTTTGTTTGTTTGCTTGTCCTCAAATCCAAAACTCAATAATTTATAATAATAACTATAAATATAGATTATTACTACAAACTGAAGAGTTTAATTTTAAATAATAAAAACTATTTTAAACGTTTTGTCAGATATTTATTCATAATGTTCACAATGTGTGATATTTTAATATGATAATAACTTTTAAAAGTGCATAAACTTTTATATTTCACTTTGTTTTGTCCTGTTCGAGAACCAGTAATGTAAATATTTGTCCAAGTTTGAGTTTAGAGACCTTCTAAATCACATCTTTCGTAGGTTATAGTGGTGCAGTAATTCTTTCAGACACACCCTAGAATTGTCTTGATAGCACTGATCACTTTGCCTATTTGCCTTTACATGCAAGCATTAGCATAACTATGATTTACCTTCCCAATCAATATTATTTAACTTTTATATTCATATTTAAAAAACTGCCGAGCTAGACCGCTTCCTCATGTTAGTCACCATTTTTCTTCAAGATAAAGCTGAGAGAACCAACTCTTCTGTTCATGTTGCGCAAGCAACTGTAAGCAGTATTATTAGCCTTAAAAGCATTCATGTATGCAGAAGTGTCATGCACTTTCAAACTGACACGTGCCACCTCTGATTTCTGAGTCAATTGGATTTTTAACACACCTCAAAAAAAGAAAAATATGTATCCTTAAAATGTAAGTAAATAATGATTACTATAGTAAAGAACGTGTTTATGTAGAATGCTGATATCACCCATTCACAAGCGTAAATATTGTCAGTATTTAATTCAACCTGAAAATTGTGGTATTACCTTCAAATATATATATATATATATATAGAGAGAGAGAGAGAGAGAGAGATAGATAGATAGATAGATAGATAGATAGAGGATATTTCAGTTAGGCCTATATATATAGGCTACTGTAAAAAAATAACTGAAGTTCTACAGAGAATAATCGTTGTCACATAATCATTACTGGAGTACATTCTACAAGAAAATACCATTTTAATTTTTCTACGTTAAAAAAAAAATCGCATTTAATTTAATGTTACTTGCTGTTTCTTAGCAATTGTTTGTGAAATTTAATAGCAATTTATAGGTTATTTATATAAAAATATATGTTTATTTATTTGCTCGCTTTTCTTTTCTTTTCTTTTCTTTTTTTTCTCCTTCTAGAGCACCACATGAGCCATGACTGCCACCACTGGCACTTCAAAAAATGAGCTGCAGGATTCACACTTTAAATATCACACTTCATAAAAAGTAGCATAGGCCTACATTTAGCATCCAGCATCGTATTTAGGACAGTCTGAGACGCAAATATAATAGATGTAAATAACATCTTGAGTGATGAACTGATTAGGTTGATCAGGTGCTGTCGCGCTCTCGTAGCATCTGATTGGTGAAGCTTGTATCGGTCGCACCAGCGTGCACGAGGATCCTTTCTGTGGAGCCGAGGTGCGCGCTATCGCGCTGTTTCAAAGTTAAGGTGACAGACCTCGCAGGACTTATCGACATCGACAGACTTATGTACGGGCTTAATTTTAAACCAAATGGAAGCCGCCTTGATTGAAACTCGGGCACAGGTGTTGAGTCACGCGCAGATCGCTTCTGATAAACTGTGATTGTGATGTTCGGGAATGTGCTCGTGGTGGGTCTGACTCTGAAGTGACTCGTGCTTGTTCACTGTGGAGCTGGACTAACACAGCCGGACATGGATGGTCATGGTTCCGCGGACGCATTTCGGAGAGGAAACGCAACTTCTGTTTCATCCTGGCCCATGTAACTTTGGCACCGACATGTAAACCAGAATAAAGTGACAGTTTGGACTCGTTGGACATACCGGCTGTCTTTTCATTTAAAAAAAACGGGAATAATTTATCCTGTTCAACATAAGCACGTGTACTCCTCGCAAGGATGCCCGGAGTCCTGGGTCTGTACATTGGGATGGAGGTGCTCATTGCTTTTTCCTCGGTCATTGGGAATGTGATGGTGGTCTGGGCTGTGAGAATCAACCGATCACTACGGGACACGACCATTTATTTCATCGTCAGCCTGGCTCTGGCAGACATTGCGGTCGGGGCACTTGTCATTCCTCTGGCTATAACCATAAGCATCGGACTGAAGACTCATTTTTACAGCTGTCTGCTCGTTGCATGTACTGTACTGGTACTAACGCAAAGTTCAATACTCGCCCTCCTGGCTATTGCTATTGACCGCTATCTGAGGGTCAAGATACCAATGAGGTAATGTTGGTTGCTTGAAACTCATTTCACGGGAATTAATTTCACATTTCCAGTTCTGTTTTCTTTTTCTTAATGTATGATGGTTTCGTGTCATGGATGTGGAGGTTTTACTGAAGTTGACTGAAATGCTGCTTATCACAAGTCTGTTTGACTTGATATTTGACCCAAAACGAAATTAAAATGGTCATTTACTTACCCCCTGCTGAAAACCCCCCCAGCTAAAACCAGCCTAAGCAGGTTGGCTGGTCTTAGCTGGTTTAAGCTGGGTTTTAGCTGGTCTCTCAGCCTAAAACCAGCCAACCAGCTTAGGCTTTTTTTTGTGGTTCCAACCCCCTATGGCTTTTTTTCATTCTATGGAACGCAGGTTTTAAAGAATGTTAATGGAATTAAATTGATGTTGTCATGTCCAGCCAACCAGCTTAGGCTTTTTTTTGTGGTTCCAACCCCCTATGACTTTTTTTCATTCTATGGAACGCAGGTTTTAAAGAATGTTAATGGAATTAAATTGATGTTGTCATGTTGAACCCAAAATCACTACGAAAGTAATCATACAATTGCTTTATGCACTGTATTTCGAGTCTTCTGAAGTCATACAATAGCTCTGTGAGAAACAGGCTGAAATTTTAGTCGTATTTATCATAGTCTTGAAAATCTTTTTCTCTGTTGAGGTTTTAACAGCTGTGACCGGATCATTGAATCAGTGAGTTCGAGCACTTGACTGGAACAGTTCTAATCGTGAATGAATCATTCAGACCGGTTTTGTGAATTGGATCAACCGAATCATTAGAAAGATCCAAATAATGGCTGAATCAGAACTGCATACTGTTCTTACTTTTACTATAACTCAATATGGCAGAATAGTACAATTGTAGCATATGTTTCTGAATTAAGTTAATGTTTTGTTCATAAATCACAAATATTTGTGAACCCTTATGAACATTCCAATGAGATGTAGTGGTGAAAGGAGTATGTAAATAAAAAAAAATAGCTATGACTTCAAAAAAACTTTGAAATATAGTACACGTGAACCACTTTTGTTTTGTTTTTTGTTTTTTTGTTTTTTTAGCCCTGACATCTTCAGTTACAATTCATTGCCATTACATTCTTTAAAGTCACTTCATTTTCAAGTCCTGCGGGTTGAAACAACATAAGGGTGAATTTAATTTTGGGGCGAACTATCCCTTCATGGCAGATTTACGTAAAACAGAAATCAAACATGCGTATTGTTTAATTAGAATGTAATCATAATTGTTTGTCACATTAAAATCTTAATTTAGAGAGATCATTAAGAAACATTGTAACAAATGAGAAATAGTAAAAAAAAGAAGAAAAAAAAGTAGCATCTTTGCTTTCATATCATAGAATGTTGTTTGACCTGAGTGGGTTTGCCGTGGGCTGCAATGTTTCTGAAATGATTGCTGTGATATGGAATCCACTTTCAAAGTCACCTTCAAACCATGACTATCTCACAGTCCTTCATTTCCTGTCCTGACCATGGCCTCTCATTGAATGTGAAGTTGGAGTTACAAAGTTTGCACATTATATGAGTCAAAACAACTAAAAGACTGTTATGCCGCATTACTTCTGATTGCCTAGAAGAACAGCTAAATGACATACCCTTCCTTTATTTTAAATGTTAAATAAGATTATAACATTCTAGTCTAAGGTAATTACACTGGACAAATGCATAGTTTGTCAAACAAGCAACTAGTGCCAATTTGCCAGCTGAGTGGATGGCATGCTTCACTGGCTTCAATTGTGTTGTCTGAAAAGACCTGCTCTTCACAGAGAATGGACTGTGACTAAATCAAAATGTAATCCATCTCAACAGAGTTTGTGTAGTCAGATCACCACTTTTAATTTTGATTTCCATGCTATATATCACCGGGATTATTCATTCCAGATAAATCACACATGATGTTCCAAAACAGATTTTGAAAAAAAAAATCACTTGTTGGGTTTGTGCTTCCTCAGAAATGGGCCTAATCTTAGTAATTTTCATGGTTCCGCAGCATCCTTTACAAAACTTCCTCTTTTCTCTCAGTGTTGAAGAGTGTAACAGTTGTAACTGGATGTTACAATCCCATTTATTTTCTCCATAAGGGAATAGATTTTAAACAATAACACCTTTAAAGACAGACTTATTGCGAACTACAAGGTTGATGGTGTATGGTTTTCTTGAAGCTATCAGCCTGCATAATTTGGCCTATTTTTTTTTTGTTAATAATCATGTTCAACTGCAGAATTCGAATTGCATCAGTCTGCTCTTAGTTTATGAAACTATGAAAACTATTTACTTAAATATTTGCATGAGTATTATGCAACAAATTAAAGCCATTACACCGTCTTGTAACAGTTTTCAAATACTTGTTTGCTTCAAATTAAGGTTTGTAATGTCATTCACCTCGTAGCTGTTAGTTTGGTTCATTGCTCATAACTCTCAGGGCTTTTTTAAAATCCCTATGGGGATGGAAAAAGTAGATGGGCACTGTTGCACTCCACTGGCATCATTGTCTCAGAGTTGTTTAAAGATGTACTTTTTTTTCCCACAGCTATAAAAGAGTGGTGACTCCAAAGCGTGCAGGCATTGCAGTGATTGTGTGCTGGATGGTGGCCATCGTAGTCGGCCTGACGCCCATGTTGGGCTGGAACAATCTGGAGAAGCTACGACAGACCAACGGCACCGTGGGTGCTGACCTTCTAGTAACCTGTGAGTTCGAGAACGTCATCAGCATGGAGTACATGGTCTATTTCAACTTCTTCGGATGGGTCCTGCCACCTCTCGTCCTCATGTTGCTCATCTACGCTGAGATCTTCTACATGATCCACAAGCAGCTCAACAAGAAGGTCACCACCAACCAGACCGACCCCACTCGATATTACGGGAAAGAACTCAAGCTGGCGAAATCTCTCGCGTTGGTGCTCTTCTTGTTCGCAGTCAGCTGGTTGCCGTTGCATATCCTGAATTGCATCACTCTCTTCTGCCCTAGTTGTGAAAATTCAGTGACAATTCTTTACGTGGCAATCTTGCTCAGTCATGGTAACTCCGTTGTCAATCCCATTGTGTATGCATTCCGCATTAAGAAATTCCAGAATGCTTTCGTTAAGATCTGGAAACAGTATGTGTGTTGCACGGAGGATCCACGTCTGCGCGGTCGGCCCAGCTTTCGCATAGATGGCAAAGAGAGAAGATTGGGGGGCAATGACATCTGACACTTTTTAAAATATGACAGTATAAATGAGTCTAGGAAAATGCCTGGGATGTATGCTGTCAGTTGTGAGAATGCATTTGCCACAGAAATGGAGACGATCGAACATTACTGGAAATGTTTCCTTGAAAACTCAGTCAGTGGTGCATAATAATGAATTGCATCGTTAGTGAGGGACCATTAAATAAATGAAAATGACCTGTTTTAGAGGAATAGCCACACAGTTCAACCGACATTCACATCTGTGGGAAAAATCTTTATTTGATTATGATTTCCTTTTGTGCTGTGGTTCATTCGAATGCGGCTGTAACATAAAGTGCTTCATATAATGAGTGCAAAACTGCAGACTCGTAAATGTCAGTGCTTATGAGTACACTAAACCACACTCGTCTTTAGTCAGTAGCGTAAACGCGTCTGAGGACTTTGAGAAAAGGACATTGAGGATGTGATCTGAGGTAATTTTTATATGCCAGTGAATTCATGTTTGAGAAGTATGGGATTTGTCATTTGCTGCTTTTCAGGATGAGCGCAAATCGGAGGCAACAGGCCCACTTCGTCTTCAAGGGACAGTTTATAAAAATAAACAAATCTGTCATTTACACACCCTTGTGTCATTCCAAACCTGTATGAAAAGATATTTTTAAAAATGTCTATAGAATGAAAGTCAGTGGGTTTCAGAATTGTTTTGGACCCCATTGACTTTTATTCGAAACCGCTGAAACATTCATGAAAATATGTTTGTTTAGCAGAAGAAAGTCATACAGGTTTGAATATAAGATGACAGAACTTTCATTTTTGAGTGAACTATCCCTTTAAGCAGAACTTTGCGTAATCCTATTGGTCCAATATCAGCAATGTTGCTTTTGCCATATTAGAAAACCTCTTAATTTTTTTAGATGTTTCAGTCTCAGTGAAATAATTTGCCATATTAATACTCATCCCTACTGTATGTTTAACTGAATAACCACTGGAAATTGACGGTGTTTTCATATTAGTTTTTGTAAGAATAGCACGTTTTTGTGGGGAAATAAGCAATGCAGCCTTCGATTTCACTGCATGATTTTGAAAGGAAACAAACTGTAGGCAGTTTGCATTTAATATTTAGATTGCTCAAAACTGGGCCTGAGAAAAGATGTGAAAAGATAGACAGGAAGGAACTACGAATAAATCAAGATTGAGTGATACTGAACATTCAAATTATCTGTATTAGAGTAAAAAAAAAATTTTTAAATTACATTCTCCATTTTTCTGGCTGTGATTGTCTGAAAAGAGCACCATTTACAGTTTATCCTGTATTACAAATCAAACTTTAGAGAAATGATTGAGGGTCTCTCAGAGAATGAGACAATGAGCTCCAATCTCAACACATGCTTTTCACAGAGACAGAGACCTGGAAAAGAAAAACAACAACAATTAGACAATCTGTGTGTTTAACAGCAAAATAAATCTGGGGGAAAATGAGTTACTTTTTTCCCCACATCAATCTACACTCCACACACCACACCACACCACACCAAAACAGTTTTTTTTTGCAAATTTGTTAAAAAATAAAAAAAAATTAAAAAAACTTCCATTCCATTACTTAGTGGAAGAAATTTGAAACAACCAGGACTCTTCCTAGAGCTGACAGCCACCTGGCCAAACTGAGCAATCGATGGAGAAGGGCTTTGGTTAGACTGGTGACCAATAACCTGATGGCCACTCTAGTTGAGCTCTATGATCATATGTGGAGATGGGAGAAACCTACAGAAGGACAAACATCACTGCAACACTCCACCGATCTGGTCTTTACAGCGGTGTGGCCAAACTCAATCCTCTCCTTAGTGAAGAAATAAGAAAACACACTTGGAATTTGCAAAAAAAATTAAAAAGCAGCTAAAGAACCCTCAGATTGTGAGAAACGAGTCTCTGGTCTGATGAACCTCAATTCCAAGCATCATGTTTGAAGGAAACCAGACACTGCTCATCACCTGCAGAGTAGCATTCCAACAGTAAAGTGTGCTGGTAGCAGCCTCATGCTGTGGGGCTGTTTTTCAGTGGCAGGGACCCAGCCAGAGCCTGGGCTTGAACCCAATCAAACATTTCTGGAGAAACCTGAAAATGTGCGTCTGCCCCCATCCAACCTGACAGAGCTTGAGAGGTGAAGAGGTGAGGACGAGAATGGTAGATAATTGCCAAATTGAGATGTGCAAAGCTTGTCACATCATACCAAAAAGACTTGAGGCTGTAAAGGTGCTTCAACGAAGTACTGAGTTATATATACTTATGCAATGTACTTATTTCAGTTTTTTATTTTTAATACATTTATGAAGTTTTGATAATTCTGTTTTTGCAGTGTAGATTGATGTGGGAAAAAATAGAAATCTAAAGTAGTTTAACATATGGCAGCAAGATAACAAAACGTGAAAAAAAAAATGAAGGGGTATGAATACTTTCGTAAGGCACTATATATATATTGGAAAAAATAGTGGAAAAAATAACAGTTTTTGCATTAGGTAATTAGGCATCCCAAAATGAAGTTAAAAACAAATAGAATGCAGTGATTATATATTGTGGTCATGTACAATTGGGTGTGTGGTGGGATTTGGGGCCTAACATACAGTTTTATTTGTTAAAAGTGTAGAATACAATAAGAATCTGTTTAGTGACACATGATAAACTGAGGTGAACTATATAGAGCTCAGTCAGAGTAGTGCCATATTTAATTCTTGACAGGAATGAAAACGAGATTGAGAGGGAATGAAAATTACATGAGCTAGGCCCTTTACAGTGTGTGCCACTGTAAAGACTTCAAAGGTATAGTGTAACGTAGTTCGTAGTTCGGGAAGAAGGAGGCGGGAACCGGCTAACATTAAAGATTTTAATAATAAAATAACCAAACACAAAATAGCGCGACAGCCCCTCGCGGACGACTGTCGCGCACAAACAAAACCAAAAATTCTGTCATTAATTACTCACCCTCATGTCGTTCCAAACCCGTGAGACTTTCGTTCATCTTCGGAACTATTTTTGATATTGAACGAAAGTCTTCGGAAATATTTTTGATGAAATCGGAGAGCTTGCTGACCCTGCATAGACAGCAACGCAACTGACACATTCAAGGCCCAGAAAGGTAGTAAGGACATCGTTAAAATAGTCCATGTGGCATCAGTGGTTCAACCAGTGGTGAGGCTACAGGTGGGCATGGACCCACACACTTTCAACTGTAGCCCACCCAATGAGAAGTTGGTAATTTTCCAAATGGATGTAATTTATTAAACAATAATAACAAACGTCTTATTTCACTATAACTTTAAATATGTAGTTTAAAAAAATATTAAACAAAGAGTTTTCATGGTCAAATTCAGGCAGTTTCCGTCTACAGATGAAACCAGACCACCTGCGAGTGATGAATTTATATATCGCAAACTTCTGAGCTAAGTGTGTTTGAAGCATCATATTAGCATAGGTACAATTTGATCTGCTAAACAGATGCGTCCTTTGAAATGTTCATTTTTGGGTGAACTATACCTTTGAGTCTATCCGTCACAGCTGTGTTAAATTCAATATGGTGTCTAACCTGACTGAGGTCAATTGTATTGGGCGTTTGAGTTAAACTTGACCGCATCGGTTGTACTGACTAGATTCAGTAGTTTTCAGTGACTGGGTTATGCCAGTCTCTGATCTTCCTACTTGGAGTCAAACCATGTGTGAATGTTGACATGTCTCTAGTTCACATAACCAAGTGCTGCTTAAACCATTTAGGGTTAATGTTACGGGTACTGTTACGAAGACTAGATCTGCTGGAGCTGTCTTTAGATCAGGGATGTCCAATTCTGGTCCAGGAGAGACACTTTCCTACAGAGTTTAGCTCCAACTGGGGCTAGATCTAAACTCTGCTGGAAGGTGGCCCTCCAGGAACAGGACTGTACACCCCTGCTTCAGATGCTTTGGCTTAGAGTTAATTTCCTCAATGGAAACTATGATGAAAAATATTTGTTGATGATGGCTAAGATGAGACAAAGACGAGATCATGCTGACATCATTAAACACTAACTGTGACTATAACAACATGCAATATCACTGACAAGAAAATACAGGACTAAAATGTAGATTAAAACATAAAAGTGCTCTATAAATTTCTCTATATTCTTTTGTAAAGTTTTTTTTTTGTTTGTTTTGATAGAAAGACATGAATATAATTTGAAATTATAGGCATGAATATTAGGAATGACACTGCCGTAGCTTTTGAAAGAAGATTTTGAGTTTTACCAGCTTTCAGAAAGTAGAGAGTGTGTTTATATTTATGATCATATAATACATTCGAGAAACTAGATAAGGTAAAGTAACCATGTGTATGGTTATATGTGAAAGTGCATTCATTCTGATGTAATTTCTCAAAGGACAACAATCACGTTAAGCAATCATGATTATAATTTTGAGCAAAATAATTATGACGGTCTAACCATTATCCTGCAAGACTAAAATGTGAATAAGTTTTAATTGACTAAAACGAGACTAAAATTCCCAGACTTTTAATATGGGGTCACATTTACCATTGCTCTGCGAAATTCCATTAATTTCAATAGTAATCGGTGTGAATGGGAGTTTCGCATGAGGGCGAAAAGTTCCCCGTGCAGATTTCACTCATGTTCAAGTTGGTCACATGACTTTGCCACGTTGACCATTAGAAAAGCTGCTTGGTTTGAAAGTGACCTTTATGTGAGCAGACGAATCCTTCTGAAGACGTACCCATGCCTCTTGGTCTTGGACTACATAAAGGAAGTGGTTAAAGCAAATTTGATAAAAGTATTCTTACCCAGCCCCCTTGCTCTGCAATCCAGTTTGTTAGACGGTTGTTTACGAATCCCATCATAGCGACCTCGACTACATTCGTCATGGCAGGGCAGTTTTTCTTCATAAAGAGTCCCAGTGTGATGGCAGCCTTGAGGAGCTGCTTCTCTGAGGCCACTTCTGCTCTTTCCACAACCCACATCTTACACAGGCTGTCCACGCTATCACTGAACACAGTCACCACCTAGAGGACAGACACGTCAGAGGCTACAGATGTCAAATGTCAAACATGTGGTTAAAACATGTGGTTAAAACATGCAGTTGCCATGCAATTAAAGCAAAAAGGCTTAGCTATCAGCCAACAGGAAATACTGCATACTTTTTGAGGCTGCTCAAGAAGTTTCACTTTTACTAGGTTCAGGGAAGAAAACAAAACGTGAAGATATCAACTGCACTGCTTTACAGCAGCCTGCCGTTATTGCCTGTAATTATGAGTGGACCAGGAACAAAGTTACACTGATAAAATATCCAATGTTCACAAAGTGATACAAACATTCTTCAGATTAGCTGATCAGTGTCTGAAGAAAGACCATTTGGACTCACCTGATCGTCTGCAGCTCTCTGTACATTCTTCATCAGTGGCTGGATCACTTTCTCATCATAATCGTCCCCCAGTTCCCTGAGCTTATGGGCTATTTTTACAGGGTCAAATGAGTTCTCTGCAGAACAAGTAGCTTATATTTAATTTATGACAGACTTAAAATAATGTATCTGGTTATTGTGCACTTACATGACAAGAGAGAAAACATTCAAGGATGTTGTCATAATAGCAAGTTTTTTAAATTGTGTAAATTTTTTTTTACATCATTTTAATAAGGTGCTTACATCGCTAAATCAGTGTTTCAAATGTGTACAACATCAATAAATCAGCTTGTAAACAATGTCACATAACGTTACATTTTAATAAATACATGTACTATATTATATATTCATTATATTTTTACTTAACCTGTTAGTGATATTTATTGTATGTAGAAAACAATGTCAGGAAAACATATTATGACGTTTAAATAAGTATAGTTAAACAACGAAGTGGAGTACAAACTTTAAAAGGTTGCTATAAAAACTGCCTTATGTGCATTTTATTTGAGTTTTGATTATTACATCTAAAATTGATGTGTTTCAAAAATAAGGTCAGCTATGCAAGGTGTGAGCAAGTCATTGTTTACACGTATGTTCAAAAGAGGCAACGCCTTTTCGTAGAATGACTCGAATAAAACATAGAAATCAAAGTCGAACACTTACCATCTTCAGGACCATCAGTCTCCACCATATCAATATCTCGTTCATTTTGTAATAGGCAGTGTATGACGTGGTATGTTTGTTTCTGAATGCCAGCTGCCGCCATCGCGTTTACCGGTGTTACAATATATTCAGTTCCTTTGATGGTTCCACTGGGTGGCGCCTGTATGGATATTCATATTGTGGGCGTGTCCTTGAGACAACGCGCAAACGAATGGGATTGAAATGTACACATTCCTCAAATCGCATAAAGCAGCTGCTTCCTTCCTTGTTATAGTGACATTTATTTAATTTAACTTATATTTTCTATACCCTACAACAGGGTTTCCCAAACTGGGGGTTGTGAGTTGATGAAAAGTTGAATTTTAATGTTCTATTATTTGATTAGAAATACAGTAAAACAGCAAAATGAAAAAAAAAAAAAAAAAATTTTTATCCTTTTTAATGTATATTAAAATTTAATTTATTCTTGTGATGGCAACTCTGAATTTTCAGTTACGCCAGTCTTCAGTGTCACGTGATCCTTCATAAATCATTCTAATATGCTGATTTGGAGCTCAAGAAACATTTCTTCTTATTATCAATGTTTGAAAACAGTTTTTACTGCTTAATATTTTTGTTGAAACCATAATACATTACCATTAAAAACAATGGCGTAAGTACCAGTGGCGCTTGGCCAATAGAGGACGCTAGGGCCCTCCCTGAGCAACACAACATAATAATAATAATAATAATAATAATAATAATAATAATAATAATAATAATAATAATAATAATAATAATAATAATAATAATAATAATAATAATAATAATAATAATAATAATAATAATATGACCTGTATGTGTATGATGTGTTCACTGTCTTAACCTCAAAACTGTTTCAAAGGTTGCTTGATAAGTCACAGTAAACATTACTTGTATGTGGACCCTTTTTGGAATATTTTTGTTAGACCATGTATTCCATACTCACTGCTATTTATCATATTATACACTAGAGGTCGCAGTGAGCACTAGATTGAGGAGCAGCGCTGATGCTCGTAGTTCTCGTCGGGTGCAGTGGCGCGCGCCTGTAATCCAAGCTGCTGGGAGGCTGAGGCTGGCGGATCGCTTGAGTTCAGGGGTTCTGGGCTGCAGTGGACTATGTCGATCGGGTGTCCGCACTAAGTTCGGTATCGATATGGTGCTCCTGGGGGAGCTCGGGACCACCAGGTCGTCTAAGGAGGGGTGAACCGGCCCAGGTCGGAGACGGAGCAGGTCAAAGCCCCCGTGTCGATCAGTAGTGGGGTCGCGCCTGTGAATAGACATTACAGTGCAGCCTGAGCGATACAGCGAGACTCAGACTTTTGTGTGCATTTTTCGTGTAATATCTTAAATGTGTTTAGTGCCATATTTACCGTTTTGCTTTAATACAAACGTGAATCTTAATATACATTTTAATTTAAAACAGCTCTGCAAAGAGGTTTAAATTACAATTTTGACAGCCAATGTGAGATTAAAGTAATGTGGCAACTAACTGGTCAAACGAGGCAAAAAGAGCCTGTATTCGTCTTCTGTATATGGACTGCCTTTTGGAAACCACTCCAAGGCCAATACAACATTGGCTTAGCATCCGACCAATAAAAAAAGAATTAATATGGTTTTGTGAGCATGTGCATGATCTGCACTTTAGCGCTACTTTACACAGCTTATCAAAAACAATACTTAGAGTAATGTGCAGTAGTGTTCAATCCAATGTTTCATATTTCCACTCAGTCTGTCCCATGGTAGGGTAGAGTGAGGGAAAAGCCCCGCACCCCCTACTGTTTTTCCAAAAAATAACCACTAGATAAAGTCAAGATGCATTTTTGTTGTTGCTATGAACTACGTTGACAAGAGTGATGTAGAAGTATTCACCGTGAAGCTTACACTGGTGATGAACCTGAGAGAAAACAGATTTCACAGTAAGTGATCTCATTTTCAGCAGTAAGAAAAAAGTGTTTAAAAGCTTGTTGTTTTGTAGAACATCAGTTAGGCTTTAAATATGAGAATAGTAAGGCATACATGTACATGTACTTGTTATTTAAGAAAAATATAATTGTATTTTCAAAATGACATTTTTTTTTCAAACCTAGTCTGTAGAATAAAACGCCCCCAGGGGGCATGACTTAATTACTGTAGTTAGCCTACTCTGTTCTGAATATCAAATCCTTTGTTTTTCCATCAAATGGATTGTAAATAGGTGGTTGAATAAAAATATTTGGACTTTATATTTAAACATTACCTCAAGTTACCAGGTAGCTAGTTAGCTAGCCAATTAGCATCAGCTAACAATATTTTACAAATAGGCTATTATAATTTTGTAAATCATAATTACTGATTCTATTCTTTTTCATTTTAAGCTAAACTGCCGGTACTCTGGTTTCGCTGTAAATGTATAAAGTAGTACCTA
>NW_015659405.1:9932-11926 GCF_001515625.1 Sinocyclocheilus rhinocerous | reverse complement strand
CAGGTAGCTAGTTAGCTAGCCAATTAGCATCAGCTAACAATATTTTACAAATAGGCTATTATAATTTTGTAAATCATAATTACTGATTCTATTCTTTTTCATTTTAAGCTAAACTGCCGGTACTCTGATTTTGCTGTAAATGTATGAAGTAGTACCTACAGTAGTGCCTCTTATGTTAAAAACAAGTGCAACGCCGCAAATGTCATTGCTGATAATATAAAAAGTTTAAAACAGTTTACAAATTTGTAAAATGCTACAAAATCTGGAGTTGACAAGTAAGAGTGAAACGATTTCATTATCATTGAATTTTTAATCACATAATTAATCTGCAAATCTTTCTTTCGCTGTTAGTCCACATGCAGGTACAAACGCAAAAGTCTGAGTCTCGCTGTATCGCTCAGGCTGCACTGCAGTGTCTATTCACAGGCGCGACCCCACTACTGATCGACACGGGGGCTTTGACCTGCTCCGTCTCCGACCTGGGCCGGTTCACCCCTCCTTAGACGACCTGGTGGTCCCGAGCTCCCCCAGGAGCACCATATCGATACCGAACTTAGTGCGGACACCCGATCGACATAGTCCACTGCAGCCCAGAACCCCTGAACTCAAGCGATCCGCCAGCCTCAGCCTCCCAGCAGCTTGGATTACAGGCGCGCGCCACTGCACCCGACGAGAGCTGCGAGCATCAGCGCTGCTCCTCAATCTAGTGCTCACTGCGACCTCTAGTGCAGCACAGCAGAACACTAGACTGCCATTAGCCGTGGAGCAGAGTGAACTTCATAGTGTTTAAACATCTCCAAACAAATCAGCAACAATCTAGTTTTTCACTTTTTAAATTAAAACATTCAATTGCTATTTCCCTTTCCTTTAACACATCTGACTATCATTTAATCCAACTCAGTGGTTAATACATGAATCAGTTGCTATAACATTGGATTTTTAGCTGGTTTATTACCTGGTTTATTTGTCATATGTATGTATATTTATCACATGTACACACGTTAAGCTCATTCATTTTATTGTGGCAAACTTTTGCTGTTTATAGTCCTAGAAGAAATAAAAGTTGTGACTGGAGCATGTTTTGGTGATGCAGCATCAGGAAATTATGAAGCAGCTGTGACAGAAAACTCTCTTTCAACTGGAAGCTCCAGGACTGGGCTGTGAAACCCACTATAGGGGGCCGCAGCAAACTGCTGCAGGATGATTTAAAATTATTCAAATAAATAGACTATTATTAACAATGAACACAATTAACATTAATAAATTAAAATAACTTAATTAAAATGCTTAAATACATGTTTTTTCTTTATTTCCCCACAATAATTATTGTTTCTTTTTGTTTAACATGCAGTTTCTTTTTATATATATATAAAAAAAACATTTTTGTCCTAATTACAGCAGAAATACTGGAGGAAATATTGTAACTTATATGGGGGAACCTTTGAAAATTGTTGTGGACAATCAAGTTAAAACAGTTGAGAACTTTGTAGAAATATGTTAGTCAGCATGAAATCAAAATTAACCCTATTTATTTTCTTAATGCATGTTACTGATTTTTATTGTGAATATATATTTATTAAAGATTTTTTTTGATTTTGACATCTTTAATCATAACTTGTTCTTCCTGTGATATGCTCACTTTTCTCTGCTGTCATGTGAGGCAGCGCTGCAGTCAAGCCCATTACATTCAGATCTGCTTCCATTCACTTTTCACAAGAAAATCAACAACCAATGGATTGAATTAAGCCCTGCCTACATTTTTTTTCTTGTTTGATTAGCTGGAAAGCACTCAGAAATATGTCACATTATATATACAGTGCCGTAAAAAGGTTTTTGCCCCCTTCCTGTTTTAAAATTTTTTTGCATATTTGTCACACTTAAAAGATTCAGAACATCAAACTAATTTTAATATTACACAAAGATAATGCAAGTAAATACTAAATGCAGTTTTTAAATGATGATTTCATTTATTAAGGGAAAAAAGCTGTCCAAAC
>NW_015659405.1:0-4857 GCF_001515625.1 Sinocyclocheilus rhinocerous | reverse complement strand
ACAAAGTCACCTACATCTTGGATGCCCTGGGGGTAAGCAGATAAACATCACATTTTCATTTTTGGGTGAACTATCCCTTTAAGTAGACGCGTGTCCGAATCTCGCGAGAATTAGTACGTCCCCAGGTAATTCTCGACTACTCTTTTATGAATACTAAGGATTCAGACATACTTATTCACTCGGCTACTGCTTTTCGCCTATTATATAGTAGAGAAGTAGGCGGTTTCGGACGCAGCCTATGTGCCATATTTCTAGAGAGAAGAGCGGCACCACCCCATCTCTTTTCAACAGGTCAGGTCAATTGATTGAGAGCTTTGTTTCTCTATCACTAGTTAATTAGTTGATTAATTAGCTGAATTATGTTTAATTAATTAGCTGAATGATGTTTAATTAGTGTCGGCAGGTGTTTGACATCAATGAGAGACGTTAGAAAAGCTCCACTTTTTTCTGGCTGGAAGAGAAAGAAGTCTGAGAGTGAGAGTGTGATGAATGAATGAGAGAGAATATTGAGTATGTGTGTTTGGAGAAAGAAGAGGAATGAAAGAAAAAAAAGTCAGAACGATGCTGTTCTTTTGAGGGCTTTAGTTTGTTTCTTTTGTGGAGTCAGTAGAAATTAGTCTCCTGATGTTTTGATGAAGTTCAGACTTTCATCACACACACAAACATCCCGCTGTGCTTTTACTCCTTCAGCACACCGATATAATCATTCAGAAAGCTCTAATCAATCATGCATGTATCCTCAAATCCTTAAGATATTCTTATATACTGTAGTAATATTGCTATCAGTTACACAAATGCATGAACTGTAAGAATTGCTCCAACTCTACACAATCTTTCTTTTTTTGGACGTTCTGCATGAAGGATTGTTATTAATAATGATGAGCCTCAACAAGTAAAGTTATAACATAATGATATATTCGCAAACCATTAGCTAATAATTAATTAATGACAATCACTAGAGTTTATAAAAGCCATTTATTAAACGCAGATTATTAAACATTTAAGTACTTTCCAAAAACATGTTTCATAACACATTACATTACAAAACAAACATTAGAACATTTACAGTATAATATAAAATTAAATAATATACATTCCCCTCTCTATGACCACCAGGTTAATGTCAATATATAGTGACATATGACAAACATATAAATACATATGTCATGCTATAAATAGTTTTTGGCATATATTCCCACTGTGTTTTATATATCAGTCATAACCTGCAACAAAAACATTGTTTTCAGAATCAGAATGAGCTTTATTGCCAGGTATGTTTACACATACGAGGAATTTGTTTTCGTGACAGAAGCTTCCACAGTGTAACAGAATGACAGTGACAGAACAAAAAACACAGATAATAAAAAATAGAACAAGTAAATAAGGAATAAAAATATATAAATTGACAATTGTATGTGCAGGTATATTACAATAGACAGTTTTGTATGTACAGGTACTGTATATTATGTGCAAATTTGAGGTGTAGTCTGAGTATGTGTGTTAGATAAATAAGTGTATGAGTGAATAAATAGTGTGTGTTCCACAGTTATTGTTAAGTGTTCATGAGATGGATTGCCTGAGGGAAGAAACTGTTCCTGTGTCTGGTCGTTCTGGTGCTCAGTGCTCTGTAGCGTCGACCAGATGGCAACAGTTCAAAGAGGGAGTGTGCTGGATGTGAGGGGTCCAGAGTGATTTTGCCAGCCCTTTTGCTCACTCTGGATGAGTACAGTTCTTGGAGAGAAGGGAGGGTTGTATCAATGATTCGCTCAGCAGTCCGGACTACCCTCTGTAGTCTTCTGAGGTCAGATTTGGTAGCTGAGCTGAACCAGACAGTTATTGAAGTGCAGAGGATGGATTCAATGATGGCGGAGTAGAACTGTTTCAGCAGCTCCTGTGACAGGTTGAACTTCCTCAGCTGGCGAAGGAAGTACAACCTCTGCTGGGCCTTTTTAACAATGGAGTCTATGTGAGTGTCCCACTTCAGGTCCTGAGAGATTGTGGTGCCCAGGAACCTGAATGACTCCACTGCAGTCACAGTGCTGTCCATGATGGTGAGTGGGGGGAGTGCAGGGGGGTTTCTCCTGAAGTCCACGGTCATCTCCACAGTTTTGAGCGTGTTGAGCTCCAGGTTGTTGAGACTGCACCAGACAGCCAGCTGCTCGACCTCCTGTCTGTAAGCAGACTCGTCACCGTCCTGAATGAGGCCGATGAGTGTGGTGTCGTCTGCAAACTTCAGGAGCTTGACAGAGGGGTCTTTAGAGGTGCAGTCGTTGGTGTACAGGGAGAAGAGCAGTGGGGAGAGGACGCAGCCCTGAGGAGCTCCAGTTCTGATCGTACGGGTGCTGGATGTGTATTTTCCCAGCCTCACTAGCTGCTGCCTGTCTGTCAGGAAGCTGTTGATCCACTGACAGACGGAGGTGGGCACGGAGAGCTGAGTTAGTTTGGGCAGGAGGAGGTTTGGGATGATGGTGTTAAAGGCCGAGCTGAAGTCCACGAACAGGATCCTCACATAAGTCCCTGGTCTGTCTAGATGTTGCAGAACATAATGCAGTCCCATGTTTACTGCATCGTCCACAGACCTGTTTGCTCTGTAGGCAAACTGAAGAGGATCCAGCAAGGGTCCAGTGATGTCCTTCAGGTGGGCCAGCACCAGTTTTTCAAAAGACTTCATGACTACAGACGTTAGAGCCACAGGCCTGTAGTCATTAAGTCCTGTAATTTTGGGTTTCTTTGGTATGGGGATGATGGTGGAGCGTTTGAAGCATGAAGGGACTTCGCACAGCTTCAGTGATCTGTTGAAGATCTGTGTGAAGATGGGGGGCCAGCTGGTCAGCACAGGATTTCAGACAGACTGGTGTAACACAGTCTGGGCCTGGTGCTTTTTTCCTTTTCTGCTTCCGGAAGACCTGGCGCACCTCGTCTTCGCTGATCTGAATTGCAGGTGTGGGGGAGAGGGGGGTTGCTGTTGGTTGTGTGGGTTGTGTGGAGAGGTGTTCAGGGCGGGTGTGGGGTGTTTTTTCAAACCTGCAGTAGAACTCGTCTGCCAGTTGATGATTCTCCACAGTGCTGGGGGATGGTGTCTTGTAGTTGGTGATCTCTTTCAGACTTTTCCACACTGATGCGGAGTCACTGGAAGAGAATTGAATCCTTATTTTTTCAGAATAATTCCTCTTTGCCACTCTGATCTCCTTTTCCAGTGTGTATTTAGCCTGTTTATACAAGACATTATCCCCCTTCCTGTGAGCATCTTCTTTGGCCTGACGGAGCTGTCTGAGTTTTGCAGTGAACCATGGTTTGTCATTGTTGTAAGTTAGATGAGTCCTGGTAGGAATGCACATGTCTTCACAGAAACTGATATAAGATGTTACAGTCTCTGTGAGCTCGTCCAGATCGGTGGCAGCAGCTTCAAAAACACTCCAATCAGTGAGGTCAAAACAAGCTTGTAAATCCTGCTCTGCTTCATTAGTCCATCTTTTTACAGTCCTTAATACAGGTTTAGCTGATTTCAGTTTCTGCCTGTAGGTCGGTATAAGATGAACCAAACAGTGATCAGAGAGCCCCAAAGCTGCCCGTGGAACAGAGTGATATGCATTCTTTATTGTGGTGTAACAGTGATCAAATATATTACTGTCTCTGGTGGGACATGTGATGTGCTGTCTGTATTTTGGCAGTTCACGGGAGAGATTGGCTTTATTAAAGTCCCCGAGAATGAGCCTTCTCTCATTGTACCTGAATCCTTTTTTACTATTTTAAATAGTACTATTTTACTATTTTAAAGCAATTATGGTCATCCCTCTGTCTATCAGAATGTTAACAATAGATATGGTGAGGAGAGAAAGAGTGTCCTCAAGAAATTGTCAAAGATGTGATGGTAGTGTGCAGCCTTAAAACATCTAAGAACCAGGTAAGGTATGTATGAGTATAAATTCAAATTCAGCTACTTATCAAAAGTTTATTTCAATATAAGAAAATTGTGTTCAGAACGATTCACAGTTTGTGCGACTCTTGAAAGTATGGTAACATTTCAGTTCTTACCACTCGCTATATGTGAGCTCTGTCCGTTTCAGTAAACATACATATTACTGTAAATTTGCCTTCAACCAACACATGAAACTGTTTACACATGTTCACTAAATTTAAAAAATGCAGTGAATGAATGGATATCTGTGGCAAAGACTGTGTACAGGATTCGCGTTGTGATGTTAACAAAAAATATGAAACATGAAAAACAAAGAAACGGACACCAAAATATCGGGACTGAACTTTAATAAGGAATGCACATAATAAATCTCAAAGTCAGCAGCCCCATAACAGTCTTACAGTGAATGGTAAAAATTTTTTACTTAAAACACTTCATTGCATTCATTGTTTACACAGCACACCTGCAAGGTAGAAAAACATTGACATACATTTACCCGGCATATATTCAGAGAGAGAGAGAGAGATTACCTTTTTAGGACCTAGAAATAAAAAAAAAAAAAAAATATGCAAGAAACATTAATGATAAAACAAAAAATTTTATCAAATATAAACCTACTATCTGTGACACTTGTAAATGAAAAGATGCATTTACTGAATGTCCTGCTTTTCCGTGAGGCACCTGTAGGTGGCGATCTCCTGCTCCAGACGAGTCTTGATGTCCAGCAGTGCAGCATCTCTGCCCTGCTGCTCAATGCCAGTGCGCACCTGACAAAGCTCTGTCTCATATGTGTTGATATGTTTCTGGTAGCCTGCTAGCATAGTGCTGTACCTAGCCTCTGTTTCCAACAATTGAATAGAAAAACACAAAATCAAGCTTAGGTTTAACTCAGATAACAGCTAGCTAAAAATTGCTCAGATCTAAAGATCAAGGCTGAA
>NW_015659404.1:392-561 GCF_001515625.1 Sinocyclocheilus rhinocerous | reverse complement strand
ATAAAAGATAATTGTCTGTTTTGCTTACATCTATACACCTTTCACCTTTTGTTTAAAAAAAAAAAGATGGATTCATTATTTTTAATTAAAATGCACAATAACAATAAAACGGTAAGATTCAATGACAAACTAGCTTACAAAACGTTATTAACAAAAACGAATAAGATGA
>NW_015659404.1:0-131 GCF_001515625.1 Sinocyclocheilus rhinocerous | reverse complement strand
ACCTTCTCTGGTTTAAGAAGCGGTCTTTTACTTTACTTTAGCGTGAAAACAATCCATTGTTTCCTCAATATTCGCGTCATTTTTGTTGCGTGCACCTTTGCGCTCCTGCTGACGCGGCGAGTATAAACCAG
>NW_015659403.1:0-462 GCF_001515625.1 Sinocyclocheilus rhinocerous | reverse complement strand
TGAAATCAGGAAACTTACAATAATAAACAGCAATTTATAAAAAATTTAACAAAAATTTAATTTTTACGGTCCCATGAAATGTTTTATTTTTTCTCAAATTATTATTATTTTTTTTAACCAAATTTTGTTTTCCATTTTCCATTTTAATGGTTTTATTAAATATTAATAATCAAAAGCATCTCTAATTAATTGATTTTATAAAATAATTTATTATCATTTAATTTTTTTATCGACACTAGGGGTGTGACAATACACTTAGCTCACGAGATGAGACAAAATACAGATACTTGGTTCACTAGAACGAGACAGTATTTTAATACTATTTTTAAAGGGGTCATATGATGCGATTTCAAGTTTTCCTTTCTCTTTGGAGTGTTACAAGCTGATTGCAACTTCAGGGATCTTATCTATGCACACAGACTAAAGTCTCAAACCAAAGAGATATTCTTTATCAAAGTTAAG
>NW_015659402.1:657-995 GCF_001515625.1 Sinocyclocheilus rhinocerous | reverse complement strand
CATTTGTTTGTTTGGGTTCTCTTTGTCTACTTTCAGGACTTGTGAAATTTTGATTATGTTTTGAGTCATATTTATGCAGAAACAGTGTTGGGGAAAGGTACTTTTAAAAGTAATGCATTACAATATTGGGTTTCTTCCTAAAAAAGTAACTAATTACGTTACTTAGTTACTTTTTATTGAAAGTAATGCGTTACGTTACTTTTGCTTTACTTTTTAAATCTGGCCTGGGCTTGCTTGTTTGCTTTTAATATAAAAAGTTCTATTTTTGGCAAATGTAAAAGCCCTTTCACACCAAAAGCCTCAGGCTGAAGGAAATGTAAATTCACGTCTGTACAGTA
>NW_015659402.1:0-182 GCF_001515625.1 Sinocyclocheilus rhinocerous | reverse complement strand
CGGTAACTGGCGTTACTTATTTGAAAAAGTAACTCAGATATTTTCTTGTAAATTAAAAAGTAATGCGTTACTTTACTAGTTACTTGAAAAAAGTAATCCGATTACGTAACTTGCGTTACTTGTAATGTGTTACCCACTGTGCAGAAATATAGAAAATTCTAAAGGGTTCACAAACTTTCAAG
>NW_015659401.1:1501996-1527682 GCF_001515625.1 Sinocyclocheilus rhinocerous | reverse complement strand
GTCTGAGAAGATTCACACCTCTCAAGATGGGCTTGTCCAATGAGACTGGTAATATTGTAAGCACTTATTCCTTTGGCAGAGCGACGCACTGCCTGGCCAACTTCCAGAGTGGTTTTCTGAATTCTGTGTGTGGCCCTCGGCTCTGCGAGACGCTCTGAGTCAGTGTAGAGGACAGTACAGTCACGATGCTGTTAAAAGCAGATAACAGCCACACAAGAGAAAATATGAGATGTTTTGTAATATCACAAAACCAGGAGCGTTTATGGTAATGTGTGTGAGCTATTTCCCCCAAAGCTTTGTTTTTCTTTGTACCTCAAAGACTGCAAGCACCCCGTAAGCTGTCACGTACAATAATGCACAAATAAACAGAGGTGACAGCTCAAAAGAGAATAAATTACATGCCTTTAAAAGACAATATGTCTTTCAGGCATCATTCATCTGTCATTTATGGGTATCGCTGTGCTAAAGGATGGTGGGTGTAAACAGGCTGTTTAATCTCTGCTACAGTATGTCACGTGCACAGATATCAGGGGAGGACATGCACACATGATTAAAGTTTTTAATGGCACCTACATTAGATAGCACTCATGTTTCAGTGGAAAGTATTACTATAAAGGATGTTAAAATCTAGATTCAAATGAAAAAACGTCTATTATTAATACAGACTTGACAGTCTTCACAGCTCAAATAAAAACACGATCTCCAAATCCCAAAATAGGCCACAATGGCTTAAACATGTGTTGCCACAAATTCCTCTCGGTTTTTGCACAGTTATAAAAATGAATGAAATAAAATGCTTATTTACAAAAAAGGAGATTCAGAGAAACCTAGTTCTTCTGAGAAACTTCAGAGTAATAATGTTGAGCAATACTGTATATAGCAAAGGGCCAGTAACATCCGGCCGAGGTGTAAGGTGATAACCACAGGACCTAAGGGGCCGCTGCTATTTCTGCCCTCAACGGAGGAGCCTCCTGTGGATTTTAGTCACACAGGATTGTGGGAGAGTGGAGGTGACAAGGCTGCTCTCAATTCCTCCATAGCCAGACAGAGGAGAGGTGTAAACAAGATCTTGAGGCCAGACAGAGTCCACTTATCCTTTACAGTAATGAGCACTGGGTGAAGACCTTCAACGAAGTTTAGAGAAATGTGTTGGGTCAGGGTCATCTGATGAACATCCCTAGTGTCACTCTATGAGTTATCTACCTTCATGTCTTCTACAGGAGATGATTCCTTGGATTATTTAATGGAGAGCAGCTTTAGGAAGCTAGATTGCAAACATTTACAATGACAATCACCTGGATTTTAGCATTGCTCATTGAGCAGAAAGACAGTACTCGGACACTGTAATAAAGATATAAGCTTGGCCCACTAACAGAGCCTGCCAAAATCCCTCTGATAGGAAACTGGAGACTATAGAGAAGATAAATAACACAGAGGCGCACAAATGCATCCTTAATGGTTTAGAAAATAAAAATGCTGAGTAATGATCAAGAGATCGGGCTGAAGAAGTTATTAAAACTATTCCCCTTTACGCAAATATGTTTGTCAAAGCTAAGTGTTAGTTATAACGTTGTTGTAATAGCAAGGAGCCACAATCCAATTAGCACATCTAGACACTACAAGTAGTACTCTATCTTTGTAAAACATTTTCTATAGCACATGCCTTGCAGTTATTGTACTGGAATGACACTCTGTGTCCATCTTCTGGCTTTTATATCTACGTGGTCCTATAGAAAGAGCTCCCTCAAAGGTATCACCCCGTATATGCAAGGCAGGGGAAATGCAAGGACAATTAAATCTTTAGAAAGGATCTGTAGGAAATTCAACCCTGACAAGTTTTGGCATGCTGGTGTTTCACTTTTGTTCCCAGTGCTGCTAAATCATACCGTTGGGTTACAGGAATGACAAATGGGTGCTGACTCTGGGCCGGACTGCACTCCAGATGGGATGAGAGTGTGTTTACGGTGCCATAGTGGGTCTACGTCTGCTGACACACTAGCTCAGTTCAAATCAACTCCCAGGTAGAGCTTATGCATTATGCAGATAGATGCTACAGAGATGCTACAGAGTAACATCAAGGCAGTTGCATAGTGCATAATATTTTATCTGGGAAGCTGCCATTATAGCTGGAGGGGACAATTTTTACATTTGTAACCACTACTTTTTGGCAAATAGTCATTAGACTTTAAGAGTTTCGGCCACCAAAAACAAAATTGAACCAAACAACCTCTAGCAACCTCTTACTTTAGAGACCCCCTGTGGTGAAAATAACATTTTTAATATGCTTTAACACAAACCATGTGCAAATTCATCAGTCAACATTGCTGAGCATTTTCTCCGTAAAACTGCAGTGTAACAAAGACAGTCTTAAAAATGCAGCTTGATACAGTCAGTTTCATACGGTCACACAAACATGTAACCAATCCCGTCAACTTTCGGGGTGGGTCTTTTTTTAATATGCATATTCATGAGTCCATGTACACTAAATAAGGTAAGGGTGTAGAGTTATATAAGCCATTTAAAGGCAAGACGAAATTATTTTCATGGGAGAAAAAAAACATTTAAATATTATTCCATTTTGATTATCAAAGTTGAGATTTAAACAATAAAATTAGTGACTGCAAGGGGACCTTAAAGGTTCCAAAAGGGGGGTTTCGCAGCAATGCCATAGGGTCCCAAAATATCCTTTCAGTGAACAGTTCGTAAAAGGACCATTTTTAAAAATAATATAAAGACTTTTTCCAGTATAAAGAACCTTTTGTGTAATTGAAACTTTCCATGGATGTTAAAGACTTTTCGTGGAACATTAGATTCCAATAAAGAACTTTTATTTTTAAAATGAACTACTGAGCATGAGCTAACTTTAAGTAACTTAGTTAATATTCATGAGCCAAACTGAAAGTAATCATGTGCCCTCCCTACCCACTTTTCAAATCACACCTGCATATAATTTATACGGCAATTTTTGTGATTAATAATGGGCTTTGTCATAATGATGGCAAATTAATCCAATGATTTCTTTTATGAGCACATACCACATAATAAACTAATTCTATATGCTAATATAATGACAGTTAATTAAATTGCTCATTTGTTCCTAATATTCCTTAATATTGATTTTATTATCACAAACTCCATTAATGTCAAAAGAAAAAGTGCATTAATTTTACAGATTGCTAAAAAGGGTGCAGCTAACTGTTGACGAGGTCTGAACATTGAAGGCAAGTTGGGTTCCACCTCATTGCTCTCCACAGGGCTGGCATGACAGGACAGTAGTGACGGAGGCACTTCTGTAAGTGTGTGTGCTAGCGTGTGATTGATGTGAGGGATGCTGAGTCGTGAATGCTGACACAAGAGGAGCAGGGTATGATGACTTCAGGAACCTTAGGATAAACTCACAGTCACATTCATTGGCCAATTGTTATGCCACTTAAATAATATTCATGAGTCAGGCTTATAAAATATTAATGTACCCCTGCTCTCCTTTTTGAATCCTTCCAACGCCCCTGATAATAAGCAATCACTATCTATCATTTACTAGAATCTCTGAGGCACAGAAACCCTTGATATTCACTCAGGAGGATCAAACAGGAGAACAAAGAGAGAAAGAAAGACAGAAAGAACAGGGAATGGAAAACAGATTGAAGGAGCATTCCACTACTCATTTGTTTGCCTGTTCTCTCAGTGGTGCAGAAAATAGAGGGCAAAGCTTGTCCATCCGCTCATCAGCTGAGAATGCAATTTAGCAGCTTGCTGCAAGAATGAAAACCATTTCTAATCGCAGAACAGCATGGCATTTGGCAAGTAGGTATATAACAAACAGGACAAAAACAGGTCTGTTGCCCATCAGCTTTGTTCTTAAGTTTCTGAACTTTTCCCATAAAAGGATCTTTATGAGAAGCAGCGGTCATGCCCTTGTAACATCAGCTGACTGAAGCACAAGCCTCAAAGGAGAGCTGGTCACTAACATGAGCTCGCACTGGCCGCCTCTCTGTCTTTCATTCTCTGTTGGTGTGCATCTTTTCATCTGGCCGATTTCTACAGCATGTAATCAGTAACGGTGATTTCATTAATATGATTGGATGAAAGCTGAATGAATGCAACCAAGCATATCTGACCGGCACCAAACGGGACACTGGTCACCCAAGCATGTTTAAGTTTTATAACATTTCTCAAGACATTTAATCTCCAAATGGACATAAGTTTGTCAGAACCATTTTCTACAGCAAAACGGTCAAACATCTTGTTGAAAAATCTACTTCAGAACAATTTCTTTGATGGCCAAAGTCAGTTTTAACAGAGATTAAAGCAATAAATCCTACTTATCAATCCTCATGAGACTCATTTGTAACTCTGAATAAAAATAATACTATCAATAATATTATCGGTAATCATAATAGTAACTATAATAATTATTATAAACGTCACATATCAAATTATATTATTAATATTATATTTATAAGAAGAAGAAAGCATTATTATTATAAACGTCACATATCAAATTATGCAATTAATAGTATACTATAATAAGAAAAAAGAAAGCACGATTATTATTATTATTATTATTATTATTATTATTTTCCCAAACACCTGATTCAGCTAGAATGTCATTGGGACCGGTCAGGAGCATGAGGTCAAATGCTTGAATGAGACAAATTGCTCTTATTTTACAAGGTCAAGATAAAGATTATTATTATTTATTTTTTTATTTTTTTAAAGAGAGATTTCTATCTGCTATGATTATTTCACATTAGTATTTCATTAATCTTTGCAATTAGACCAAGGTAACAATGCCAATAATTTACTCACCACTCGTGCTCATGATGCTGAGACAATAATCCAAGAGTAAAATTTAATATCCAGACAGCAGCAGTCGCCTTTTGTTCCACCGATAAAATCCAGTTATTGAGCCTCAGCTTGAAGTCAGAGTCGAACCGTTAGAGTGGGATAGAAACTCGAGGAATAATTAATACAAATGATAAAGCTTCCAACGTTATCCCCGAATCACAGGAGGGCAGTGATCACTTGATTAAAATGATGGGAACGGTGGGTTTAAAGGACTGCACACCGTGAGTGCTGGGCGGACGACCGGCCTCAAATAAAGCGGGATGTTGCCTAGTCACATTCCATGATCTGCTGCCGTTTCTCGCGTAGCGCCTGAGATAGTGCTGAGCCGCGTACAGTGTTGCGTACAGTGGACGAGGCGCTGTCACTGTACTCTCGCGCTCGCATCTATGGAAGCGCGCGCCGGGGTGACGTCAGGCAGCGGACAGAGCAGCGTGTTTCCTCACAACACATCTACTCTGCACGCGACCAGCGCTGGAAACGGACTCGTTGATTATAATGGCAGCGCTGTGTTTTTGTCTTGTCGCTTGCGGCGGGTTTCAGGTGTGAGGTCATGCAGGGGGAAAGTTGAAGGGTAGGGTGGGTTTTCGCATATTACGGCATTTACTGTATATAGATGTAGCTATAGCGCCCTCTTATGCAGAGTTAGAAAAAATACAGTGTAAATACAGCAGGCAAAATTGGCTTAATTTAGGAACCTGCCAACCAACAAAAGCTTCTTACTATGACATTAACCCGTTTAGAGCCGAATAATCTTCCAGAAAAATAAAAATGACAATTTCTACAATATAACTGCAGCTACAAATGATAATCAATATGAAGTGCAGTTCAATAATGTTTAATCGTTATATAAAGGCTAAATAAAATAATAAAAATAAAATATATAGTGTAGCCAAAAACAGCTAAAATAAACAAAACATGGAAATAACTATGAATGCAGTTTAAATAAATAAATGGAGGCTAATAGTCAGAATTGCCCTGTGCCTGGGTCAAAAATATGATTTTTAGGACAAAAATGAACCAAAGGTGTGACATGATGCTCATACATTGTTTAAGCAGCATATAAACTAATAATACATCATAAATTGGTGATTAAATGATTAATGATTAATATTGACACATTAACAATATTAACCTATTCTTATAAACAGCTATATGGACAATGTTTGTAATCTTTTCTATTGGTGAATGGTGGAAAAAAATGTGGAAATATTTTTGCCTTTTTTATTTATTTATTTTTTATTTTATTTTTTTTGAAGCCATACAAAAGCTGAAAAAACCCTACCCAAAAAAATATTCACTAGAGAATTTCAAAATGTTTTATAAATAAATAAAATAAAGATGACATGCTAACTTACTGATTCCTGAGATTTTTCCCCTACACTGAATAGTTTTTGAAATTATTTGTTACTGAAGTACTCTCAAATCAAGGTCAGTGGAGTTACCTGGCAGTTTCCCATTTATTTTACTCTCGACGTACACTAGTAGTCACTCTTTCATCACTTTACATCTCAGGGATTTGTGCTTATTGCACAACCTCACAAAATCAGCCCAAGCATTCATTCCTTTGTGAAAGAAAAAAATACTTTCAGTCTGAATACACTGTAGCCCACAAAGAAATAAAATACTTTACACCAGTGCCATTTAGAAAAGTAATAAATCACGTTCACGAGTTCACTGTTTGTTCAGCACAATACATACTCAGACCCATGAACTGCACCTTGGGTTAATGTGTTTTATTTTATTTTTTATTTTTTTAAAATCTGAATAAAAAAGCCCCGGCCTGTGGGGAGGCAGACAGGCAGTTGGTTTTAACAGGAAGTCTCTTATTTTCAAGTTGTTCTCTTTTGTGTGTCCTAACCTAAAGGCTCTGTGTGTTACAAGTATTTTACTGTCATGTGTACATAGAAACAAAGGCATAGAGGAAACGGCACAATGGAGGGATGTGACAGGCGCCTCGCACACTCTACGTTTCTTCCTCTCTCAGTCTGTCTGTCTCACTCCATTTGCTCTCTTTGCCTGACCATGCAGTGCTCTCGTTCTGACAGTCAGATATTCTGACAGGGCCATAAGGTTAGTGTCTGAGACAGACAGGGTAAGCAGTCAGCATTGTTCTGCCTGTCATAGCATCAGCGCTTCTACACTGCCCTCCCATCTGTATGAGATGAGTACTTCCTAGATGTAGTTTTCCATTTTAAACATCACATTTACTTTTTAAGCCGATTCTGATCACCTGTTAAAATGCAGGTCAAATTCCTAGACAGATATCAGTTATTTGTTAGGCATGTGCTGTTTATTACATGAAATGAAGTAATTAAAGAGCATAATTAAACTGACTGACTCACCCTACATAATTGGGGATCATTTTGAGGTATATTATATTCGCAGATGTTTGTCACAGAATTTTATAACCTGCACAGCTTTGATTTTACAGCCTGCATATCTTTACTGGAGTGTGCACACAATGTAATCTGTACCAGGAATATGTGTGTTGTGTGTTTTCAGCGGATATCGTGGGCTGTACTGCTTGTCAGAGCACTGGATTTACCATTGTACTGAAATATATGACAGAGTCTACAACAACAGGAAGTTGCTCTTCCTTAGGACACTGGTATAAAGGGGCATCGGAACGCAGTGCCTCCCTGAACTACCCCCACTGTGAGCTGCCCTCAGGTACATTCCCTAGCCAGAGCCTTATTAACCTGTTATTAGCTTTTGCTACACTAAATGCAGTTTGTATGAAGGGTCTTTTAAAGGGCTAGATCACCCAAAATGGAAAGTTATGTCCTTCCTTCCAACCCGCATGATTGTCTTTCACCTGAAACAATCTATTTAAAATCTAGAAAATCTTAAATACATTTTTACATTTTTCAAACTGTTTATTTATTTATTTATTAGGTAGGTACAGTGCACATTAATAAACGTTACTGTAAATGTGACATAATTATTGGCAAAGTAGTAGTTCCTGAACAGAATATTACAATGTCACTCTAAAAACAAAATACAAAACTCAACTTAAATTAAAATTTAAACCAAAAACCATTATAACCAGATTGAGTCAATGCATTTAACTCAGGACCCAGATCTGTCTGATTTGTTAAGTGAATCGTTTAGTTCAATTTGTGGATCAACCAGTTTATTGAAGAAAAAAAAAAATATATATATATATTTTTAAACAGTTTAACTGATTGTATTACTAGGTCAAAATTCTTACCGTCGGTTAACCGGTTAAAATGAACATCCCTACCTCTTAGTGATAAATATTTTTTTAAACAGCACAAAATTTAAAAAAATATATATATATATATATATATTCTTATTTGATCATGGCTCCCGAGTTCAAATCACTGACTCTATTTAGATTTTTAGGCAAACTATTCTTTAAACTAAAAATATGAAGTAAACTCTGATTACTAAAGTACACATTATGTATATATTAAACACAAACTGACAATATTTAAGTCTTATTTACTGATGATGCCAGGCAAAAGGGAGCTGTTATTCAAATTTCAAAACAAAGTCAGTGAGTTAAACTCGGGAATCGAATCAGTCCCATTTGTGGATCAACCAGTTTGTTGAAAAAAAAAAATGTTCATGGCTCCCAAGTTCAAATCACTGACACGTTTAAGTCGTTATTTAAATATTTTTGATAATATTAGCCCAAGAGTTTCACTGAGTCAGGGAGTTGAACTTGAGAACCTGATCAGTCAGATTCGGAAATGAATAATTTTGTCCATTTTGCAGATGAAAATAAAATGACAGTTCATTCATGGTTCTTAAGTTTAACTCACTAACTCAATAACTGAGTCTTTTGGATTAACTATTCATGTAATTTACAAAATCGATGTACACACTGTGATGTATATGCTAACGACAAAAAGCAAAAGCATTCCAAAAAGCTTTGAAACACATGCTGTGGAGGCCATCAGCTGCTTGTCTTGTGTGCCAAGTTAATGCTGTGACTATGGTTTGGGCACATGGCCTGATGGCTCCACCAGTGTGGGGGTTTTGATTCTCTATCATTGATGTGGTATGTAATCCATTTACCCAGACCATCTGAGACCTGTGGCAGGAATTAACCACACCGTAGTGCACATACTGCCTGCTTTCACAGCCCAGGCAGCCAGTCACATGTCCTACCCCATATATCATCTCAGGGTGACTTTTGTAATAGCTCAACAAGAGCCTGTAGAACCTGGAGTCTGTTCCAGGGTTTATATTTAACCAAGAGAGAAAAGCAAGAAATGACTAGCTGAGCCAAGGCCCAGTCTGTTATCTGACCTACTGACGAGATAAAACCAAAGGAGAAGCATAGGAAATTCTTGGAAACATAAATAATAATGATTTAAAGAAAAAAAGCACAATTTTAAAGATTTTTACATACTTTCTTCACTCAAAGCATGATGGGAATGCACACACATACACACACACACACGCACATGTGTCTGGATATGCTGTAGAAAGCACCTTTGGAATGTGAGCAAGAGGGCGTATTTTACTGTAATGAAGTTGATAGGGACTCTAGAGGCATTTTGTTGTGTTGTATGAAAAACAAGTCAGACCAGATGGATTACTCTTTTTTTTCCATCAAAGAAAAAAAAAGTGAAATTCCTTTCCTTTTTGTTGATTTTCAAAGAAAAGACAACTGGTTGGATTCATGAGTCTGATTAGATGAGAAATATAAAGATATTCTGTATTTGCTGAGTCATGAATTTAAGAGTGTTTGTTTGAAGGTTATCTACCACCTTATTAACTGACTGAAGAACTTCTGACCTGACCTAGAGTCCAACAAAACAGGGGAGTGAGAGGGCTGGGCTCAAAGAGAGAGAGAAAAAGAGAAACTGAGAGAACGAAAAAGCAGCATATCATTTAGGGGAGGAGTTTACATACTTCCTTCAGCAAAAGCTCTAAACTCATGCCACAAGGACACACACATACATACACACCCCTTGCCCTACAGGAGCATTACAGACTATGATGGTTAGTTTTAGTCAGTTTGAAAGGAACTTTTCGCCAACTCCACAGAGCAGATACTGACAGATCTATGCGGAACAAACACACAGCCGGGTGTCAGCAGGACAGAGGTATGCTCTCTCTCTCTCTCTCTCTCTCTCTCTCTCTCAGAGACTAGTGTGTGTGAGTGACAGTGTACTCAGCTGAAATTGCTGTGTTAATATATATCAACCTTTGAATGGAAGTAGGACAAGTGCTTGACTTATAGTGTATTTACTTTTTAACTAGTTGTTGAGACCCCTAGTTGTCTCTACATATCTTTTACATAGTATACTTATATTAAAATGTAGATCTTTTTTTTTCTCTAACAATATATCAGGTTTTTTCACTAACTATAGGTTCTAAGAACTTGTTATTCACCCAGTTTAATAGTATCAGCATGTGTTACTTGGGCTTAGGCGACATTCTAAACTTAGAGTCTAAACTCTTTACTCGTGTTACAAATCTACCCCGTTCTTTTCACTGACATCCACACACTGAGCCAGTAACCCAGAGAGACACCGCTAACTCCACTGTCCCAGGTGCATGGGACAGTTCAACTTCTTTGTATTGCGTTCAATAGACAATGTGCTGCCAAGCTACAACAGTTTAAGCTACTTTCACAACATTGGGTGAATAGTTATCAGCACTGACATCTGCACACATATGGGGTCTGGTGTTGTTTTTAGCATAGTAAGTTAAAAAAGGTGAATTACAAGTCCATACAAAATTTCACCCGCTGATAAACAAACATTCGCTAAAAGAAATTGCGTTCAAATGTATTTAATCTTTTATTTTAAGAGATTACCATAATGACTACCAGAAAATTTTCATAATAAGAAATGTCCTTAAGAAGTAAGTAAAATCAATGTATAATTCACACACTGGGTATTCCCACCGCAAAACACCTGATTATGGCGTTGAAGGACCAGAGAGATGCTGTATGAGAGTTATGCCGAGAAATACCTCCTGGCTGTTTACAGCTGCTCAGACTCCCAAGATCTCCAAAGATTCAATTAGAATCTGACTGGGTTCTTTCTTCACAAAACACTAAGATGAGCAACATTATTCTGTATCGATAAATACCCTCTTTGTTAAGCCCCGAGACAGAGACAGTAGTGGTGATAGGTAAACAGATTCCATGTAGTTTAGACAATCAGACAGTACATTAAAAAAGACTGAGAAAGATTTATCAATATGATTTGAGCATGCTAGACATTTTTTGATATCAGACTAAATACACAACAGGATGGCAGAACTCTACAAGGATATACCAAAGGTTTCATTCTAAGAACCTCATTCATATCATTCTTACCAAAATCTGACACCAAATAGCTGGAGTGTTGCTCAGTCTTAGGGTGACCGGACGTCCCATTTTTCCCGGGACAGTCCCTTATTTCAGCTCTATCACATTTCCCCAGTGGTTCTCAACTGGGAGACCAGTAAACTCATCAATAAACCAGTAATTCATCCCCACAACATCAGCAAATGTTAAACATTTGTACTGCCAAATTCTTTTTTTTTTCGTAGTCTTCTAGATACTTTTTTTTATTCTTCCTTTAAACAACTTACAGACTTCTTGAACAGGGCAAGTAGCAAGTTTAAGTAATGAAGAATGTCCTAATTTTCTCATTAATTTTTTTTGCATCTGCATAATTTTTAAAGTGATCAAAAAAAGCTTTGGTACATATTTATTTATTTGGTTTATAGGGGACCTATTAGGCAAAATTCACTTTTGCATGGTGTTTGGACATAAATGTGTGTTGGCAGTGTATGTACACAACCACCCTATAATGATAAAAATCCACCCACTCCTTTTTTTAATCCCCATAAATCATAAGCAGTGTCTCCCAACGACCTGTTTTCAGCATTGGTGCTAAAGTGACGTCACATTAGCCACAGGCCCCTCCCACGAATGTTGACAGACACTGCCGTTTTAACATAGAACCGCCTTGAGCGAATTTGTACACAGTCCGCCATTGCTGCACTGACGAGAATGTCTCCCAAGCGTTTTAGGTGTTCTGTAGCTGGATGTATGAATCCACATAGCTCTCTCCATTTACTCCCGAAATCTGAGCCGCTGAAGACGAGGTGGATTAATTTTGTTTTTGAAGAAATCAAATTCTACAGAGTTTATGTCTGCGCGAATCATTTTACACCGGACTGCTTTGTGAATGAGGGTCAGTATAAAGCAGGTTTTGCACAAAAGTTGCTCCTGAAGGATGGAGCAGTGCCAACTGTTTGTGATCCAGCTACACCTCCAGAAGAAGTAAGTATCACGCGTTTGTTTTCCAAATTGCCTTTCTGAAAGAGCTTCTTGGCACCCTGTAAGGCTAATGTTAAAGCTACCATTGTCTGTCTGTTTTCTCTAATGCTGCCTTCACGTGCTACCAGAATGATCGTAAATAGGAATGTGGTAGTTAAAAATTGCATATGAAAGCAATGTGAAGTCGACCGCTTGAATTTGTCAAGCTCATAATCATATGTGGGACTTATAAAGTTTGTGATAACACTCGATGGCACCATGAGACCAGCTATGTTGTTATTTTTATCGTGCCGTGCTCCCCATCTGTGTAATTCATAAATAATCCGGCAGGGTGCAGAATTAGACACGACACCGGTTCAAACATATATGGCTGAACACCGCTACTAGCAGTTTCTGACATTTTCAGTGCATGAGAAAGTGTTTTGTTATTGCTGGCATACCAATGCACGAGCTCTAGAAACTCCGCCCTCTTCTGAAAAGGGGGGCGGGAGCACCAGCTCATTTGCATTTAAAGGTACAAACACAAAAACAGCACGTTTTGGCTCGTACCATAAGAATGGCAATTTCAACAAGCTATAAAAAATTATCTGTAGGGTATTTTGAGCTAAGACTTCACATACACACTGGGGACATCAGAGACTTATTTTACATCTTGTAAAAAGGGACATAATAGGTCACCTTTAAATGTACATTGCCTTAAAATTATTATGATTAATTAGTATTGACAGCCCTTAAATACTGTAAAAAATAAATAAACAAATAAATAAATAAAAACATGAAAAAAGCTCATTAAAATGCCCATTAATTCACAGGGCCTTTTGTCCCTATATGTCAGCGATGTGAGAATGCTGCTGCTCTTACTTTCCACAAGAGCCCCTGGCACAGAGAGGCACTGACCAGCCCACACAAATATGCCAGCACTGCTTCAGAGTGCTTCACTCATCTGCTGAGTGGACGCAGAGAGGAAAGGGGAGAGTACAAAATAGATGGAAGTTAGAAATGAGCAGTAGGGAGAGTGCGGTTTAAGCTGAAGAGGAAAATGGAAAGGAAAAGAGAGAGGGAGAGGAGTGACTCCATCGATAAGTGGATCTATCATTGAGCGGGCACTATTGAACCTGAGTTTGAAGCTGGCTGTGTACATCATGGCATGCTGCTGCTGCTACTGCTGTCCGATTCCGTGCCTCAGAAACTGCTTCTTATTTTCAGGTTGGTTCCATCCTGGCTTTCATAGATTTTTGCCATGAGAAGAAAGAGTATCTTTCACAGGGAGACATCACAGTGTTTCTGTCAGTCATGGGTAATAGCTTCACCCATGAAGGTAATAGCTTCACCCATGAAGGTAATGCAGGATGTGTACTTCCCTTATAGGTGGCAGTTTGTGTGCCTTGTTGTTGTGCGTAACTCTGTGATTGCCTGTTGTGACTAATTACGTACTGTTGTCATTGTGTGCGTTACTGGCATATTGTTTTGCTGCTTGTGTGATTTTAGATAATTTGCTATCAGCTATTGACTAATAACTAGCAAATACTGTCCTTTCGTGATAGAAGATTGTATCAATTTGACAATACATGAGGATTTGTAATGCAAGTGTCAGGCCAATTCAATATGAGGGTTAATGATGTTTTAGTTTGTCTCTGTTTGCATGCGCACACTCCCTCTCTTAGATTTTGGTCTGGTTTCACACATGCTTTCATTATTGGAAGACTGTGGCTGTGACAACGCTTCAGCTTGTTATATAGCTAATTTAATAACACTCCCCTAAACATCACCCTCCCTTTCAATAGCGATATCACCCGCTGAGCTCGATGCCTTATGGAATGACCCTCCATACGCTTTAGCAGCCGTCAGTGAGCTCTTTTCGCCCAATGATGCCATGACAGCTGGTAAGAGGATTTCTTGAGTCAAGCATGAGTGTTTCAGAAAAGAACAACGTTAGAATAAATAAGAGTCTATAGGACAGAGTTTTACATGGTTCTATTATAAATGTATTTTGCGTTTAATAAATTATACTAAACAACTGTCTGAAACATCCTCTCTTTTCAATGCAAATCTGGGAAGGTCATACCCACCCAGAGATGAGGAAGAAGCTATTATTTAAGCCATCTGGCTGATATTTATAGAGCCATTATGATATGGCTTGCACTTCCTGTTTATATCCACAACTTGTAAACAAGGCTCTGATATTTTCATAGCTACAAACATGCTAATTAGCACCAACTGTATCATGTTTTTGAATAAGGAACTATTGTACATGGTGATGACAATACACATTCAAACATGGGAAGTGCATACCTGCAAAGGGAACCTTGTACATGTCCTTAATTATTTACTAATTCATCAGTCTTATCCCTCTTCAGCCATTCAGAGTTGCATTTTTGTAAGTTTACTGATTAATCATAAACCTAATCATAGTTATGAGGTACTACTGAAGTTCACTGAACTACATACCAAATGCAGCTGCGTTCTGTAAAGCTGTGTTGACCCCAGTTTCCTTTGTTTTGCCATTGAAGATGAGGAAGCGGAGGCTGAGGCCGAGGTGGAGGCAGAAGGCATAAGCAGAGAGATTTACTGGAGGAGGAAGGAAACATTCAGCAGAAGCAGCACAGTATCTTCAGTAGGAGAACGCTTCTCTCCAGGTATCTGCAGCATGGATCTCTGTGTCCCATAGACTTAATAATGGCCTCTATCTCCATAATGGCCTTTAATGGCTACACTTCTTAAGCACACTCTCACAACTAATGCCAGACTTCCTTAATGTGTACACTCGCCCTAATGGTATGTCTTTAGTGATGTTCATAGTGCTGTTCCTGCAAAAAAATCATATTGGTTTGCTAAGCGTACTACCATTGTGATGCTGGACAGCAATAAATCACTACATCCGTACATCACTAAAGCATTCCAGTTACTGCTAATGCAATTGATCGTAAATCTTGGTATCTTTGTGGTGGATACTTAACTCCATTCCCTTTTGCTTTTTGGAGATGTTGTTTTGTTGTTTAGTGGGAGGCGACGATCTGGTGTAGCACCTGACGGTGAGCTTCAGGAGGCGTTACGTACCAGACTCCGAGTAGTAGAGAGCAACAGCCAGGATGTTGTTCAGCTCTTCAAGGTCAGACACAGAAGAATTCATGCAAAACATGCACTGGCACCACTTATTAACTTATTACATAGGGTATTTTAATCTTCATTATATTGAGTGACTGTTGATACTATCCACACAGGATCTGTCTGCAAGACTAGTGTCTGTTCATGCTGAAAAAGACAGCTTTATCATCACCTTTAAGACTGTCGAGGAGATTTGGAAGTTCTCCACTTACCTGGCACTCGGTTAGTGTCATTGTCACTAACTTTCTGGCACTTCTACAGTATGATTCCTTGTACTGCTCTAGCTTAAGAAGTATTGTTATTATATTCTAGGATATGTAGCAAGATGTCTTGAAAACTTTCTCTGTGACCAGTCAGTCTGGCTGGACCCTGCAGTGCTAAGTGATGTGGAGATCTGTGTAACAGTGGACGAAGACCACTTAGCTACTCTTTACCTAGGACTTCTGCTACAGGAAGGTAATGAGCCTCCACAACTTGCTGATTTCTCAACAGTTAACGAAATCACCTGTAACCACACAGTAAATGGACAAATTGGTAGAATGATATGGATAGATTTATCTAGACTATGTTCAAAAGTCCACTATTGAAAGATTGCTGCTTAACCAATTCAGAAGTCCAAATAAGCTGAAAACAAGATTGGGTAAAAATGTGAAGGGATAGTCTCAACATTTCCTTGTGTTTGTTTACATACAAAATAGCTTGCTTCTATGCATTTTGTTTGTGTAAACCACCTCATTCATACCAATGAATTGATAACTAGTATTTATCCAAAACAATTACTTTTAAGTATGTCCTCTAATTAAGGCCACAGCCCCAAAGCAGACATAACTAAAAAAAAAAAAAACTATCAATTTATGGGACAAACAAACTTTTCTTCTTTGACCTATGAATACATTAACTTGTTTATGAATCACTTGAAAGAAAGAGAGGTAGAGAAAGACAGAGTTTTTCAGAATTAACTGTGAATCTGACAAGCAAGTTAGGAACCTTCACGCTCAGGAAAAAAAGGTACAAAAGTTGTCACCGGGGCAGTAAACCTTTGTACCTTATTTACCCTAAAGGGTGCATACTGTATTTTAAAAGGGTTCCACCACAGTGACAACTTTTGTACCTTTTTTTCTGAGTGTAGGGAGGAATATGAAACAGGGATAGTTACTAAGAACATTTTCATTACTGTTTTAGGTACATTCTTTGCCAAGACTTTATATAATAGTAATTGCAGAGAGGAGGAAGAGGAGCTGACCTACAGGAGGAATGACCTGGTCATGGTTAAAGACATAGGACAAGAGACCATTTGGGAGGGTATGCTGCTGTCCACGGGCCAACATGGTCAGGTGCCTGTGCATGATACGCAGCCTCTGCCCTATCCATTTTATCAGTAAGTGACACTGACTTTCTAAGCTTATGTAACCATATGGGAGGTTTCGTGGTAACTGGGAAAAGGGAATTGTAACAACAGATTTGTCTGGCTGAATGACTACTTCTGTTCTACACATACTGTTTTAGGTTATCTCTTACAAATATGTTGAAAAAAAAAAAAAATTCTAGGTGGTTCCTTAAGAAATATCCCGGAAATGCAGGAGGGATTCCAGTTACAGAAGGCCTCTTCGATCATCCTGTTGGTGAGATTCTTCTTAAGTATCTAGAAAAGCATTTCTCAAATAACCCTTAAAATGAATATTCAGAGTTCATTACAAATTAAGCTCAGTCAACAGAATTTGTGGTATACTGTTTATCACAAAAATGTATGTGTCCCTCCTTTCAATGATCTGGCTTACAGTGAGGCACATACAGTGAAAGTGAAAGGGGCCAATACATGAATGTTAAAATACTCACTGTTATAGTATATCCATAAAACATGCACAATATGCATGATGATTTTAGTGTGAAAAAAAGGTGTCAAATGTGTCAAATTAAAATGTGTATTCAAAGTGTAAAATTATATTCCAATTTACAAATTTGATGCCATGATAACATAACTCCTACAAGCCTAAAACGACTGTAAAAATTACTTAAAGTTTTACAGATAAATAATACACAATTAAGTTTTAACAGAAGAATTAATGTGAAGTTTTAAATAAAATAAGCTTCACAATTTTGCTTTCCATTAAAGATTAAAAATAAATTAGTCCCATTTACTTCTGTTTTAGAAGTGCCTCAATGTAACCTCATGTAACCAGAAAACAAGCAACATGTAGTATTTATGGTAATACCACAACCATAAATGCTGTCAGCTGAGTTTAACTTGTATTGAACCCAGAATATGTGTTTAATTACTAGTCATTTAAAATGTAGTGATACCAAAAATCCCACCTTCCTTTTTGCTTCCCTTTCAGTGGTGGGGACTTGTGTAGTAGTAGTGGACCATTACCCAGTGGTTAAAGATGAGCTGCATTTACACAAGGGAGACATAATCAAGATTGAGGGATTTCTCTTCAATACTCTGAACATGTTCATAGGAAGACACCTCACCAGTGGAGAGATAGGATTTGTTCACAAGGCCAGTGTAAAACCTCAGAGTATTGAGCCTCTGTAAGTAAACAGTTCAACTATTTATATTCACAAATTCAGCATGTGCTCAAATGAATGACCTTCTCTTTATTTTGTAAAAACCATTTATCTAATGTGCCTCTCGACGATACTGACATACCAATTGAAAGCAACCAGCTGGCAAACGCTATTTTATTCTGTCGACTTTGTGAATGTGCCTCTGTCTAGATGGGGGTGATGAGGGTGTTGGAGGGGGGGCTAGTGGAGTTATGTGATGATGTGATAAAGCTATCCGAATATGAGTCATGTGGCTGATAATGTTGTCTTTGTTGTCTTTGCACAGCAATGGACAATTGGTCTTTCTGAGTGAGGAGGAAAGGGCGGCCCTAACTAAACTTAACCCCTGCTTTGAGCCCTGCCAGTCTGATGTACTGGCAAATCTTTCCTCCACTGACATAAGCACTGTGTATAGACTGGGTAAGAGATGAAAAATGATCTCTCTGGGAGACTTCAAAAAATGTTTAAAGGAGTATAGTTCATATTCAAGAAAGAAGTTCATAAAGATTTGTATAGACACGAGGGTGAGAAAATGATGGCTGAATGTTCATGTTTTTTACTCTTTCACACTGCAGATAGACTTGATGACTCAGATTTCACTTACATAAGAAATCATCCAAAGTCAGGTAAGCCCTTTTTTAAATTAGATATAACACATGCCAGGAAATGTTGTTACATGAATGCTTTTATCACTGCTGTCTTATTACAACTTCTGGCTGTATGGAATTAACAATCACCAACTTGTTCTTAATTTTGTTGCACAGTCATACCTTCCACATTTTTCTTTCCTTCCTACTCTCTTACTCTTTCATTACATAAATTATGTACAATCAACAATTCTGACATTTACTCTGTATAATCTGCAGAGCAGAAATCTACAGTGGATCAAAGAAAGAGCACCATATCTGAAAACAGTGGTGCAACTCCCTACCACTCGTCACCACGGCAATCATTCTGTGCCTCTCAGAATCATCTGGACCGGGACTCTGAGGTCCTCTCCTTCAGCCTGGAGGACACCTTTAGAGAGATGGATGAATATGAGGAAGACCCTCCAAACTTCATGGATGAAGGTATCTGGGAGGCTGATGAAGCCGAGAGATGTGACCCAATCCTGACCCTCCTAAATCTGGAATATTTCCAGGACACATTTCAAACTCTTTACGACCTCTCCTACTCTTTCCTGGACACTTTCTTCCATGGCCTTGCAGAGGATGAGGTGCTTCAACATCTGGAAAACTTGCGAGAAGGAGCGAAGAAAGGCAGGATGCTCTGGGCCCACCGGCGAGCCTGCTTCCTTCTTGGCCGGCTATGTGCCAAGAAACTGAAGTACTCCCAAGCACGAGTGTACTTTGAGGAGGCTCTAAAGGTCCCTGTAAATGGTTTTGATGACAAGCCTCTTCTAATTGCCCTGTATACCAATCTCACTGCTGTTTACCTCAAACAGAAGATGATGGACAAGCTGCCATTCACTCTAGAAAAGGCAAGTGCTCTAATTATGTGTCTTCCTTGCCACAACTTCTGCTCTGTGGATGAGTTTGAGCTGCTCAAACCAATCATGCGCAAAGCCATAATTGAAAATGACAAGTACCTAGAGGCACGGACATGCTACATCTCCCTCTGTCTCTTTCTCCATCTAAGAAAAATCGAGGATGCTTTACCTTTTGTAGAGAGACTTCAGTTCCTTACCATCACTCTGTCTGCGGAACAAGGGAGGCCAATTGCCCCAGTTGATCTCAACTGGATGCTGTGCAGGATTTATCATAAAAAGTATTTGCCCTACCTCACACTAGCTTCTTTAAGTCTAGACTCAGGGCAAGAGCATTCCTTGGATGATGCATTCCAGAAAGTTGAACTCTTTATCAAAAACTCAGTCAGGCTTAATCCTCATTGGAAGGAAAGTACTTCTGTGCTTCCTGCACAGGTGGTGGTCTACCTTCAACAGGCCTTGTCAATAGCTAGTCAAGGGGAAGACTTGAGGACTCAGAGGGACCTGTGCCTGAGCCTGGCTAGTGTTTACCAGCAGCATGGAGCTTTAGAAAAGGCTGTGCCCTTTGCCCAAAAAGCAGCACAGACTGGAAGCCAAATTAATGAAGAGGAGGGCTTTGAGGCATCCATACTGCTGGCCTGGCTATTGGTGCTAACAGAGGAACCCATACAAGCTCAGAATACTCTGCAACATATGCTTAAATCTTTGGATGAAACAGACAGTCCGACACAGCGTGGTGTAGTCTACAACCTTCTAGCCCTATGCCTCCGCAAACAGGGTAGAGTCCAGGAGGCAGCAAGAAACTTTTATTGTGCTCTGCGGATCTCTCGAGAGAATGGGAACAAGCGTAATGAAGCACTAGCACTGGCTAACTTGGGCTGCTTATTTCTATCTGTAGGGGCTTCGGGCTTAGCAGAGAGTTTCCTACTCAATTCCCTGCGCCTATTCCAGTTTCTCTCAGAGAGTCCCACAGATCAGGAACATGTCCAGGCTTTGCTTTGGCTTGGCAGGAGCTACAAGGATAGAGGAGGGAGTCAGGAAGTCAGACTATGCTTTGAGATGGGCCTCCTTATTGCTATTAGTGCCAACAATCTGCACAGTAAGTATAACAAGATTTGATTTTTCTGGATTGCATCATGAAAGTTTGCATCTTTACCTGATACCTATAGTGACACCAGAAAGTATTTTGACACTTAAGCCAAAATTAAAAAGTATAAATATATTGGGATTATATAACAATATCAAAATAAGTGGCATTTATTTAAAAGATATATAGCACAAGCACACTTTCCAATCAAAACATTTCACAAAATGATGACTTTAAAATTAAGATTATAAACGTATTGTTCAAATTGAATACAAAAAGTCTTGGACACTTTCTGGTGGTCAAACTTTGTGTAACGTGTTTATTATTAATATGATATTTATTATTAATATGGCAAACTGTACTTGGTAGTTATTCTGATAGGCCACCTGGTTTGAACTTGAGGTGAACTTGCAACCACAAAAAATGACCTCAAAACCAATTGGTTAAAAATAATTTTAAAATGCCTCAAAAGTGAAGTTAGTCCTGAGAAGAGGTCCATTATCATTTGTTTGCACATGTTTGAAATTTTATATGTAATGCAATTCAATTCAGACATTTTTAAGAGTGAATAAAAAAAAACTCCTTCCAAATGCAGGTCAAATGGTTGTGGCAAAAGTTCTAAGTCGCCATTACGCTGACTTGCTGCTGTATGGACAGTGTATTGTTTACTATGAGCACTGTGTGGGGCTGTGCAGAATGCTAAAGAATAAACAGCTAGAAGGAGAGTACCTGGAACTTCTCAGCAATCTCTATCTCTCACTCAACACTGAGAAGTAAGAGCTACTCTAAGCACAATATAGCACTATTGCCAATACTTTGACACTTGATCAAATGAATCAGTCAATTAAAAAAAAACAAATGAATCAGTCAATTAAAAAAATATTTATTAAAAAACATTCTTGCAGGTCATCACGGAAGTCTCTTGATTATTCAAAGCAAAGCTTAAGGATCTCCATAGACCTGGGAAAAAGACAGGAAGAGTCTGAGACATGGCTTCAAGTGGGCCGTATCTACTATCTGATCCATGAAGATGAACTGGCTGACATGTACCTACAGGTAAGACAAAGGACCAAAGCAGGGTATTGCAAAAGGAGTTAACGTTATTTATTGATTAGTGTTATCATTTTTGCATATCTATTTGGAAAAGTATGCCACCAAATCTGTGACAAGTTTAATCTTTAAATTTTTAGTCTGTGATAAAAGAAGCGTATTACCATATCACATAGCCTACATGTATGTTTTATCAGCTGTTATGACTATATTTGTTCTAGCTGTTATGACAACTGTTTACAGGCAGCAGTAAAGACAGCCCTGAGGATGAACGACCCATGCTTTGCTATGAGCATTTATGAGGAAGCAGGAGATGTGTTCTTCAAAGGACACAGAAACCAACTGGCTGCTTTACCTTTTTACAGAGTAGGCCTCACCTTGGGTTCACAAAAGATATTACCAAGACATTTCAATAATAGTCAAATAATGTAGGAATCCATACTAAGTCACATGTTATTCATCTGAATCCATCTACCTTGTGTGTTTTTTTTTTAAAGGATGGGAGTTTGCCATTTGCGCGCAGCATTAAGGATGTGCACTCAGAGTTTAGGCTGTTGAGCAAACTCTCAGAGCTCCTGATGAAGCAGAAGCAGTATGAAGAGGCACTGCAGTATGCAACACTCGCAGTGCAGGTCAGCGCTACAACTGGTAAGACCTTTATATACATCATAGCCATAACACAGCCATAACCTTGGAAATTTAAAGCCAATAAAGTACTGTTTTGAAAATTATGACTATAGACCCTGTACAATTATGATGATGATTAATAATAATAATAATAATAATGATAATAATAATAAATAATAGAAAGCCAGTTTGACTGCACCTTTTGCTTGTAAATCTTAATCTATGTGGCCCCCTGCTGGAGACACATGTCCTCTACAGCATGCAGCATTTGCAGAATACATCATAATACATGCAATTCAAGATGAAATCTAAACAGATCCAGTTTCATTTTGTTAAATACATGTCAAACTGTACCTGAGTCACCAGTGCATGCTATACTTTAAAAAAGATCTTTCCTTAAATGACTTTCCTGTTCTATTGATGTATGACAGTGATGCTTATTTATGCATTGTTTAAAGCTATCATAATGTAATGCTGGTTAATATTAATTTTACAGCAACAGTTAAAAATGATGACAGATTTGATTAATATTGAGATAAACTGAGATGCTCTCTTGAGCGAACTTAATTACTTTCAGCCTTCACATCCAATCAATTTATTTATTCTCAAAGATAAGATGCACCCTGCATTGAATATCACTTTTTACTCCGTAATGCATCACATTGCAGAAGTAAAATGGGCTGTAAATGGTGTGCCATGTGTTTAAAGTTTAAAGTACATAATGCATTGGTTTTTTTCTGTACTGTCAGGTGAGCAGACAATTAATCTTAACTAAAACTGGGGTTAAATTATTTTCTGACAGAAAGGAAAATGCAATAACCTGACAAAGTTTGCTCCTTTTAATATTAAGTGCTATGTGTATTTCTCACAGGTGTTCCTCTGAATGAGAGAGTGTCCTACCATCGTCTTGCTTCAGTGTACTTCTCTCTAGGGAAGTATGAGATGGCTGAGAACTACTACCTGAAGTCTCTTTCACTCTCCCCCACTGCACTTGAACATGCCATTGAAATTCGGTACTATGTTAAAGTGTACTGCAGACTGGCTGATCTGACCCTATACAGATTAAAGGTGAGACTCTCATTATGTTTAACATTTTACAGTTACATCCATCCTAGACTGAATATTTTGAATGTAAGAATACAGTAAAGTACATGCATCCACACACATAAATGAAGAAACAGAAAATCATGCTCTCACCTGCATTCACATGTATTTTTATTTAAAAACCTTGAATCTTCTGTGAGAAATTTTCTGTATATGTTAACACAAAGTGTGTGAAATTATTAGTGAATGAGGCCCAAACTATCTACAAAAATAAGTTTAGCAGTAACATTCAGAGTAAATGAATTTGATGAAGAATGTTTATTACTTTTTCTGCCTTAGGATGCATTTGATGCCATGGGCTACTTCCACTTAGCCCTGGCGGCAGCACTGGAGGACAAAGAAAGCCTAAGCGCACTGTACATAATCTACATGAAGCTTGCAGAGATCCATGCCAACTACATACCCGATGCTGAACTGAGTAAAAGCTACATGGAAAGAGCGCAGAGCTTGAGGAAGGAACTGGCAGGATACACAGACTCTAGCGACACAGAAGAAACACATCAGGGCCCAGCTGAGGCAGAGGCGGACACTCACACCAAAGCTGGTCAGTCAGACTCCAGCAGTGGCACCAGTACTCTCACAGAGTCCAGCATGACCGACACCAGCCTCACAATCAATGCTCAGGAAGAGTCTGAGCACATACTACCTAACACAAGTCACAAAGAAGACGTGGACACCAACGTATCGGAGGAAACAGATGCGGGGCCTCCTGATCAAACCAATCCAGAGACTAGCTGTGCCGATAATACAAACCACACTAGTCAAAGCAGTTTGAAGGAGGGCTTGACTTTTGTGTTGTGAATCACACACAATTCTATCACTTCATTTAAAGGAGAACAGCGATAAGACACCTTTTTTCTTTTCTTTTCTTTTTTTATCAGATGTTCAAAATTCTATAATATATTTTCTATTAGTGTTTCAAGATTTTGCATAATTGTAAATGAATTTGTATATCTGTAAATATGATTGCTTTTTTTGTTTTTGTTTTTTATGTGTTTACCCTCCCTGAGGGCTCTTAAAATGTTTACTTAATTAAAACTTAAGAAATTATTTTAAAGTCCATGGGCAAAATACTGATTCTATAGCATGTGCATGATCCCACAAAGCGCAGATTTAAATGATAATTACAAAATATTATCATATTTCCATAAGAGTGTCACTAAATTAATATCAGACATATTTGAAGACCAAGGAGAGGGAGTGGTCATAGTGAAACATCCAAACATTTAGTATCTCTGAAAAGCCCTGAATGTGCTCTGTACAGGACATCCAGACTTAAAACTGTGGCATGCATAGTCTCAGAGAAATACACCAAAATATAATGTCCTCATATGAGGTCACAGGGTCTCAGGAGGTTAATCCACCTTTTTTCTGAACGCGGAAGTTCCACGTGATTCATACCGGAAGCCTGCTGCAACTTAAGTGTTTTAATGGACCCTTTTCACAAGACTGTGATGACGCGTAAAACGGTCATCAGCATCGTAAATCCTCGAAAGTTTTTCATATTTGAATTTTTTTAAAAATGTGTGTACATTTATAACACTATTCTTTGTATTATATCACCTTTGCATAAAATTACAAAAAAACAATTAACGCTAATGCGAGGGTGTTTCTAATGCAGCGTCTATGGTAGGGACGGTAAATTTGACATCGTTCTCTCTTCTGACAGCCGTTATCAGTCTCTCTCAATTTTTTTACTTTTATTGAAAGTCATGAAAACACTATCGTGGAGTTTTTCTTTTGCTATTTGAGCAAATGGGAATGCAAAAAATATATTTGTGGTACTCTCCCATTCACTGCTATTCAAGTTAACCCAACTATGACGACTTCCGCTGCTGAGAAACCCGGAAATGTGAAAAAGGTCCATTATATTTCCAAACTTTGTTTTCTTAAGTGGTAGTGGTGGTAGTGGGCACTGCTATTTGTATTTGTATTTAAACCATCAATTTCATAACATTACTTGTAATTGTAACCGCAATTGGAATATCTTTGAATGCATTTATGTCACCTATGCAGCATTATTCAGTCTGTGCAAATTCACCTTTTCGCTCTATTCTGTGTATGGCATTTCTGATGTGGTTTCTGTACTGATATGGTTTTACAGTAGTAACACAAACCACACTGTAGGCTATTTACCATGGTGAATTATTCTAGTGTGCACAACTTGGAAAATTAGTTGTATTTTTATTAAAGCCTTTTATTGGTTATGCATTACATATTCGATTGCATTATGACTAAGATGTTTTATTCGGATTAGAAAGTCCTAATGAAGATTTTTGACATTCCTAAGATACATAACTGTCATTTATAAAATGTTATCTTAAAGGACATGAAACATATACTGTACTTGATCATTTAAGCTCGCATTGGTCCCAAATTGCACTGAAACCTATTACCTTAGATGTGTTTTATTCAAGGGACTTTTGTGAAGTTACAGAGGAAACCGTCTCAGGTTACGCATGTAACCATGGTTCCCTGAGAATAGGGAACGAGACGCTGCGTCCTCTAGAGCAGGGGTTTTCAACCTTTTAGGACATGGCCCCCCCCCCCCAAAGTTTGTCTAATTTCACTCCCGGA
>NW_015659401.1:1500402-1501961 GCF_001515625.1 Sinocyclocheilus rhinocerous | reverse complement strand
TTTTCTTTACTGTTTACATTCACTTAAAACAACCGACTGTGCTTACAAGGATACTTGTCAAGACAGCCATTGGTATTCACCTGCTGTCTGAGAAGGCTATCTGTTTGTGCACTTCAGATGTGCGCGCGGTGCGCATAGAAACGCGTTATCACAGTGCGTGCGGTACGCACTGAGATGTCTTGGGCTTAAAATTACTTTCATGTTTAAACTGACAAGACTTAAAACACGTGAGAATGAAAAACTTTCTTGAGGAAGCAGCACTGGCCTGATCGTTAAGATAGTTTTGGGGGACTAATGCCGAGTTCACACTGCACGATTTTCAAACTCGTCAGGTCGCCGTTGTTTTCACACTGCGTGACTATCTGGGGTAGCATTCAGTTGCTGCTGTGTTCACATTGCACGATGGATCCGCGACAGGGGGTTTCACATTGCATGACTTCAGAGAATAGGGAACGAGACGCTGCGTCCTCTAGAGGGCGCTAGGGGAACGCCTCCAGTGCGTCCGGTGTCTGAAGCATGAATGAAAAAACGACAATGAACTTGACATTGGCAGGCGGAAGCCTATGACGTAAGCAAATGAGCGACTGCGGGTATAAAACAGCGCCTGTGGAATACGTCATCCTCTTTTTTGTCTGAGGAGATACAGGCATGATGTCCGAAGCATGGCACAGGGACGCAGCGTCTCGTTCCCTATTCTCAGGGAACCATGGTTACATGCGTAACCTGAGACGTTCCCTTTCGAAAGGGAACTCCACTCTGCGTCCTCTAGAGGGCGCTAGGGGAACGAAATACCAACGCCGCCATGCTTAGGGATGAGTGCCCAGGTAACTGGATTCCCTAGGTCAAAGACTCAAGGAACAACATCCGTGCCAGCGAAACGCTATTCTATCTATAGGCAGGCTCAAGCTCGCCAGCTGTCATAGACTAGCTCACCCACCAAAGTATGGAACTCTAAGAGTGGAGGTCTCAGCATAACGACTCTCTAAAGTGAGAGGAGACCTAACTACGCTCCACGCCAGAGGCAGTTAGTGAGGCTCAAAAAGAGCCTACATACTCAATTACTGCCAAAGACAGAGTTCTGAAGAGTGGAGGCTTCAGCAGAAAGCTCTGGAGAGCGGAGGCTTCAGCAGAATGACTCTCTTAAACGAGAGGAAGCTTAACAATGCTCAACCCTGGTAGGGGAACTCTTAAGAGAGGAGGTCTCAGCATAACGACTCCCTAAAGCGAGAGGAGACCTAGCTACACTCAACGCCAGAGGCAGTTAGTGAGGCTCAAAAAGAAAGAGCCATACTAATAGTACTGCCTAAGCGGAGCTCTGCATAACGACTCCCAAAACGAGAGGAGACCTAACTACACTCAACGCTAGACACAGTGAGTGAGGCTCAAAGAAGGAGAGCCTACGGTCGGCGAGTGAAAAATCGGGCTAAAATCGTGCAGTGTGAACTCGGCATAAGGTGACAGATAGGGGGGCTGAAACCCAACTAAAAAGGGTTTAGAACCACCCCGGTATAGCGTGCGTAATTATACTGAAACATAAATATATAACCAGTTTACCTGAT
>NW_015659401.1:1497453-1500317 GCF_001515625.1 Sinocyclocheilus rhinocerous | reverse complement strand
AACGAGAGGAGACCTGACTACACTCAGCGCTAGAGACAGTTAGCGAGGCTCACAAAAGAACCTACATAATAATAGTACTGCCTAAGTGGAGCTCTGGAGAGCGGAGGCTTCAGCACAATGACTCTCTTAAACGAGAGGAAGCCTAACAACACTCAGTCCTAGTTTAGGAGCTCTTAAGAGTGGAGGTCTCAGTATAACGACTCTCAAAACGAGAGGAGACCCTGACTACACTCAACACTAGACACAGTGAATGAGGCTCAAAGAAGGAGAGCCTACGTAACATAAGTACTGCTTAAGCGGAGCTCTGGAGAGTGGAGGCTTCAGCAGAATGACTCTCTTAAATGAGAGGAAGCCTAACAACGCTCAACCCTGGTGAATGAACTGATGCTCGCGCCCCCCTTGACAGGTGCTGGCGCCCCCTGGGGGAGTGCGCCCCACAGATTGAAAACCCTGCTCTAGAGGGGGCTAGGGGAATGCCTTCAGTGCGTCCGGTGTCTGAAGCATGAATGAAAAAACGACAATGAACTTGACATTGGCAGGCGGAAGCCTATGACGTAAGCAAATGAGCGACTGCGGGTATAAAACAGCGCCTGTGGAATACGTCATCCTCTTTTTTGTCTGAGGAGATACAGGCATGATGTCCGAAGCATGGCACAGGGACGCAGCGTCTCGTTCCCTATTCTCAGGGAACCATGGTTACATGCGTAACCTGAGACGTTCCCTTTCGAAAGGGAACTCCACTCTGCGTCCTCTAGAGGGCGCTAGGGGAACGAAATACCAACGCCGCCATGCTTAGGGATGAGTGCCCAGGTAACTGGATTCCCTAGGTCAAAGACTCAAGGAACAACATCCGTGCCAGCGAAACGCTATGGCCTCTATAGGCAGGCTCAAGCTCGCCAGCTGTCATAGACTAGCTCACCCACCAAAGTATGGAACTCTAAGAGTGGAGGTCTCAGCATAACGACGTGAGTGAGGATAAAAAAGAAGAAGGCTACAAACTCATATTCCTGACAAAGACGGAGCTCTGAAGAGCGGAGGCTTCAGCAGGATGACTCTCTTAAACGAGAGGAAGCCTAACAACACTCGATCCTGGTAGGGGAAATCTTAAGAGTGGAGGTCTCAGCATAACAACTCTCTAAAGCGAGAAGAGACCTAGCTGCACTCAACGCCAGAGGCAGTTAGAGAGGCTCAAAGAGAGCCTACCTACTCGAACTACTGCCAAAGACGGAGCTCTGAAGAGCGGAGGCTTCAGCCGTATGACTCTCTAAAGGAGAGGAAGCCTAACAACACTCAGCCCTAGTTGAGGAGCTATTAAGGGTGGAGGTCTCAGCATAATGACTCTCTAAAACGAGAGGAGACCTAACTACACTCAACGCAAGACACCTTTACAGTACAGCCTACACACTAAAGGTACGGCCTAGGCGGAGCTCTAGAGAGCGGAGACTTTAGCAGAATGACTCTCTTAAACGAGAGGAAGCCTAACAACACTCACTCAACAAAATACACTTATAATGAAACCCGGTTCCAGACCCTCAGATTGAATCCTCATCATTGGTCCGGCCTCAGAGTCCACTTTTAAGTGCACATGATGAGAGGGGCGGGGCTGAAGTTAGGTACCAGTACCAGCTCCAGATGGCTGACCACGTCCACGCTGGATCTTTCCCCTTAGATCCTTTCTCTTATTTCTGAACTCACGTCTCCTCTGCGACCTACTCCTCCTAGGAGTAGGACCACGAGTAGCCACACTAACCACCTGGCCCTGTCTCCGACCCGCAGACCAGGATGGGCCAGGTTCCCCCTTGTGTTTGGGCGCAGACATAGACCGGCGCGGTATAAAAGACTTATAAGCTGCTGAGCGTGCCTTCGCCTCCCTGAATTTACCGACCTCCATCTCAACGGATGTGCCACCGAACAATTCAGAGGGCGAAACCAGCGTGTCGAGAAGAAAACGTTTCTCTTTCTCCCCGATGTCTGCCAGGTTCACCCACAGATGTCTCTCAGTGGCCACCATTGCCGCCATTGACCTACCGATCGCGGCAGCTGTCTGCTTGGTGGCCCTGAGAGCCAGATCTGTGGTGCGGCGCAGCTCAGCTACCACCTCAGGGGAGAGCCCCTGACCCTGGTCCAAGTCCTTCAGCAAATCAGCCTGGTATGCCTGCAACACTGATATTGTATGCAAGGCAGCACCAGCCTGACCTGCTGCCGCATATGCCTTACCATTCAAGCGAGATGTCTCCTTTAATGGCTTGGATGGCAGGGCCGGAGCCTTCAACGTCGATGCCACCCCAGCCGAGAGATAGCTTGCAAGCGTCTCTTCGATAGGGGGCATCGCCGCATATCCATGCTCACGCACCCCTTCGACGTTAGCATAATTAGCATGCTGGTACCGATGGATGCAGGCTGAATATGGTTTATCCCATGCCTTCTCGATCTCACTATGAAGATCTGGAAGGAATGGGAGGCTCACGGGAGCTGGGCGGTTATGTCCAGAAAGAAATCGCTCATCAAGTCTGCTGCGAGCAATTTCCCCTTTTTCGTGCCTCCACTGCAGGTCTAACCTAGCAGTAGCACGATTCATAACCTCCAGCAGCTCATCATACGCAGGGCAGGCTGACTGAGAAGGCTCAGAAATATCCTCTTCACCCTCATCAGCCAAATCCTGCTCACCTTGACTGGAAGCCAACAGAGCACTTCCTGCTGGATCAGAGGATGTAAGTGACAACACATCCTCTTCCAGCAGTTCACCCTCGGCAGCCGCCGACGAGTGCGAAAGATTAACCCCTCTCTCGAACTCGTCAGCAAGCTCCATCTGCGATCCCCACGATCTCAGTCTCCTCGCTGCCTCAGCAGCGGCAGGACCCGAG